>NC_136812.1:18457791-18560291 GCF_951216825.1 Electrona antarctica
GTAAAATATTTCCTGCTCCCAGGGTTTCCAAACACAGCAATATATCTCCTCCTAAAACAAATAGTAATACGCTTTGTATTGTTGTTAATGTTTCTGTATGGACAGGTTGAGATTCCACAGTGGCATTCTTAATAAAAAAAGAAGATCAATAATTGAGTCCATTAATTCCCATTAAAATCTCATACAGAATAGGTTTTGCCTGACAGAATGTGAATAACGAGCTTTGTAAATAAAGCACTGCCTAACCTCAGCAGGCCTGTCGTCAGGTGAGAAAGCTTATTGGTATAGAGCTCAGGGACATGGTGCTGTGGTCACGGCCTTGTAAACAGCCCTCACTGTGGCTTTCCTGTTCTGGCCAAGTGGCAATTTGCCAGGCTATGTCATCACACTGTGTGTATTATAGAGGCCTAGGAGGGACATTTTGTTACCTAAAACTTGTGGATGGGCCAATAGATTACACTTAAGGGAGTTACACTGTGTACCTTCTTTCATCATTACCCAAAACATAAACAACCCCAAACATGCGCCACAAATCAGTGTGTGTGCATGTGTGCGTGTGTACTGTACGTGCCTGTGTGCGACGTGCGCGTGTGCCTATATTTGCACACATGCAAATGAGTAGAGAAGAGGCAGTTGGCTTTTTAGTCTTGCCATCTGCAGGCTATGTTAGTCCATCATCAGATATCTACAAAAATCACTGTCTGGATTGACATGGAATTTGCTGTTTACGTTTATACTGCTTGTAGGATGACTCCTACTAACGTAGGTGACTTGGCTAAATGTTCCACATGCATGCAAGATATCTCACAAGACATATTGCCATGAAATTTGCTATATGCATGAATGCCCCCTGAAGGATGAACCCTATTCATTTTTGTGACTGGTAGCCTTTTCTCTAGCACCACCCTTAGGCCAAGATTTACAATCTCAAAATATATAGAACGTATTGCCATGAAACTTGGTGTAGGATGATGAACCCTACTGCTTTTTGTGGTCTTTCCACTAGTACCATATCCTAGTGGCAAAACTTCCACTTCTAATAATCAATCGCAATCTAATAATCTAATGGGCATGTTGCAAAGTGCACACTACCAATTGTGGTGACTCATGGCCATGGCCATGAGTCACCACAATTGGTAGTGTGAAGTGTCACCCTCAGGTCAGATTTTCCACCAGTTATGGTGTTTAGTACACGCACGCACTCACAATGTTATAGTGATGCATGAATATTACTATGGTCTTTAGATGGAACCATCCCTCTTAAGGAAGAAAATAACTACCATATTATCAACCATCAACCCAACTGCACTTACACACACATGCATGCACGCACACATGTACGCATGCATGGCCACGCTTACGTGCATGCAAACACACACACACATATATGGAAACACAGGCAGGCAGGCAGGCAGGCAGGCGCACGCACGCACGCACGCACGCACGCACGCACGCACGCACACACGCACGCACGCACGCACACACACACACACACACACACACACACACACACACACACACACACACACACACACAGAATTCTACCATTTTGATTCTGGTCACATTTTCCATAATTTAAAAACAAGCCAAGCACATGCACTGCCAGAAGTGGGCTTGAGCCCTGTGTGTCGGCCGTGCTGTCAGCTCAGTGCTGTGACTGTCTAAGTTGCATACTGATAGTGATAGAAGAAGTAGCTTTTGGAACCAATATTTCCAGAGCCATGTGGACCATAGGTCAGAAGGCTATCTCACGTGTCTGTAGTATGACTCAAGTACATCCCCTGGACATGACACTATTATCTCAGGGAGCCCCAATCGAATCCTTGATGGTGGTGAGTGCAAGCAGAGAGGTATTGTGGCCGAGAATTTAACCCCAGGCAGCCTCCCAGTCTCAGAGATGACCCTACACGTGCGTGCATGCTTGCGTGCGTGTAGTGTACATTTGAGTTTGTTGTTGCACATACTCCAAAAGGCTGTAGCTGTCACCGGTCAGCAGGGAGTGTTGGAGGGGATGAGTGGGGCAGAGGCGGTACATCCTCCCAGTGGGGGCTCCTCACTGGCAAGTGAGACAGTATAGGGTGCAGTAGAGCAGCATTGGCAACACATATGTGTTTGGAGGAATTCGTTGGACATAAAAAGGGACAAGGACTGATATCAGTTGGCGGTGTGATGTACAGTAGGTGTGAGGGCCGCGTAGTGGCCCGTAGATGTGCAGACAAGCAGCAGCAAGGTCATGCTACTTCCAATCCCGACATCGCAGCCTTGAGTATGGGAAATTTAGGGGGTGGAGCGGATTGTTCCAAAAGGTATATAAAGAAATATTGATTTTGAGACTGCCACATTATAACAAGGATGGATGTGATCAGGAACGAGTACATCAGAGAGACAGCGCATGTTAGATGTTTTGGAGATAAAGCCAGAGAGGCCAGACTGAGATGGACAAGGAGGAGTGGTGAGGAGAACAGCCGAAATGGAAAAGAAGAAGAAATTCCAGCATTTATAATGATCTCTTGACCCGTCTTAAATGTCAATAGTTCTCCGTAATATTGGCCCACACAGCATTCTCAAAGGCATGCAGAGATTGCAAGAAAGTACACAAGTCCATAGTGTTCATTTAACTTTGAGAGTGTGCAAATGTAACATTCATGTCATCGGTCCTATTCGTTACAATTTCTGAGTTAATTAGCACAGAGGATTTTACTGTGTAGAGCCTGTTTATACAGCATACCACTGAAGGGCCTTAGCAGCATTTAACTGAGGGACAGTAATCACATTCTGGTCCTCCATTCTTGCTGCCAAAGATCAGAGCTCATTGTATAATGACAACGTTGTCTGAATGCTGATGCTGTTGTACTAATTAAAGCTTCAGTCTTGATATGTGAACAAGATGCTACAGCATGCTCACTAGCTCTGACTTTGTGCCCTAAACTAAACAGTAACGAGATTGGATTATAGTCCATGGGTTCTATAACCCTATATACTGTACCCTATCGTATACTAAACCCTACCATTTAAACAAAGGTTTGAACAAAATGGGATGCCAGGGTTAATGTGGTTTACACACATCAAACATATCAGACAGTTTAACTTTTCATTTCTCAAAAGGAAATGCGTATACAGTATGTAATTAAGTCTGACCAGCAGAAATGAAGGAGCGGTCGGTGGAGGGTTATCAAAAGCAGAGGCGTGGATTGATTATACTATAGAGAAATGATTTCCACGGTTGAGCTCAGAGCTCAGTAACAAAATAAATAACTTTAGGGAATTAATTATAAAACCATTCCAACATCATTTATTGATTTAATGATTGTGCTGTACTTGTGGGCTGCCATACATTCCATTTTTTCCAGTGTTACAATTTCAGTTTTAATTTACGACATAATCCAATAAAAGCGAGGAGGGGAATGTTCTTGGGAACATTAGTGGTCATTTTCTTTCCCTGCTAAAGTAAGCAGTTCCACATGCAGTTCTGAAATTGTAATGCTAATTTGCTACTCCGTTGCATTAGACGGTGTCTAATGCCAAAATGCCAGAGCAGGCAACGTGACATGATTTGTTGAGAGCTTGTAGATCAGATCTTTTTTGGCATGACACCATTGTAAAACGTTTAAAACCGGGAAAGCATCTGTGTCATTTTAGATTTTAGCTATATAGCACATTGTCATTGGTTCTCAAAGTGGGGTTTTCTACTTGGGCTATTCAGATATTGCATATATACAAGCTCATAGCGTGTCACTTCGTGCCGTGCTATGAGCTTGTAGATCAGCTATTTTTGAATAACCTTGAAAATGTGTGCAAATATATATATATAATATTAATATTTTTATTTTTTGTATTATTATTTTTATTTTTATTTTTTTAACTCAAATCTTTGCTTCTGGAGTCCCTGAAACAAAAATATTAGTATATTTGTAGAATCGGCCTCAGGTCTATCTTAATTGGTGTGGGATGACTGTTTGAACCAGGAACACAGACAGCTCCGTTCAAATTACACATCGGAAACACAGAAACATTATCAGCCATCATCATTACCCCAAGGTTACATAAAACAATATCCTGTTACACATGGAAGTCACCAGTCGCTTCTTCTCACCTGACAGTGATTAATTTCACCGGGATTAGCGCATGCAGAGTAGGAACACCTTATCTCTCCCAGTTCCGCACCCTGCTGAGCAGGATCCCCATCAACTTGTAAGGCCTCATACACACATGCAGAACACATGTTCTGTGTTCTGTCTGTGTTTGATGGCCACCTCAATGCTTTTTCAATGGGAGTCACGTGGTTTGACCAAACATTTTTGTTTGATGGGCAGAACACAGCCATCAAACACAGCTTCGTCCTTGGACCACATTATCTCACCTATAGATGACCCTCGCCCTATGATTCAAAAGTGTGTGCTAATTTGCTCCAATGAAAATAAATGACTGCGTTCTTAATTAGAGAGTGGTAATTTGAACTTGATAAAACCCATAATTAGTGATTCAACCACATGCAGCTGAGTGCTTCCTTTCAGATCTGCTCACCTCTTATTTATGCTCTGATCAGCATAGCTCATTTATACGTTTTCCGCAAGACCAACTCCCTCCACAGAAATCTATTTACACGTTAAGAAACTGTCAGCGAAGTATGCCTTGGGCTCAGATCACCTCAATTCCAATGAGGTTGGCTGTGTTCTGCCCTGCCCTGCTCAGCTCGGCTCAGCTTAGCTCAGCTCAGGATGGGATTTTGTGAAAGATGATCATGTTACTAAGATGATTTTGTCCCTGTTTAACTCAGCTGTAGTCCAGTCAAGAATGGGAGATTTGCTCCCCCCCACTAAGTCAAAATCCATATAGAATGAGGAATCAGCAGGGCAACTGTATTTTTAGCACCACTGTCATCATCTTTGTTATCGTTTTTGTACAGACGTTTTGTGTGTGCATGTGACTATATGTACATGGACAGAGGAAGCATGTATCATACGTTTCCACATGCTGATATGTAGTAAATGCTTTTTTCATGACCTATGTGTGCGTGCGTGCGTGTGTGTGCGTCTGTGGGGAGATGCATCGCTCCATGTCTCATCTGCTACAATAACATGCCATATCTCATCAGGGCCTGTATAGTGCAAAAGAAAAGTGGAACCACTTTATCTGTGTTTTCTAGTCTATGGGTTCTGGACAAAGCCCCATGCCGTGACCCACATTGTGGCATGACAGTGACACATGCCCCAGTGCCATTGTGGTGCCTTGGGGAACATTAGTTCTACAGGCTCATTAATCATGATGTTAATAGTTCCTAATCACAGGGCAGGGTCTCATGGCTTGTTTCCTCCTTTCCCGTCTGAGTTACCTGAGACCGTATGGCTTACAGTGGTGGACAGTAACAAAGTACTGTTACATTTACTTTAGGTTAGTTTTCTGGTTTAAGGACTTCAGTGTTTTGTACCAAACTATTGTATGAGTACCGAACAAAGAATGTTTGCTTTCGCCATCTTAGTTGAAGAAGAGTCTGGGCAATTAATTAGTCGTATACCTCTGAGGTCAACGATTAAAGTGTTGATTGATGATTCAACCTTGATGATTAAACTTTTGAGGGGATTACGTCCACCCATCAAGCCCATTAGTGTCAACCTCAGACCAATATGGTCTGATTTTGAATCTGAATGGCTTTGTGTTACTGCTATTGTCCTGGCTCTGTTCTAATTAAGGGCCATTTAAGAGTTTAGCATTTAAGGGTTCGGATTAGGATTAGGGTTAGTTATATCAAATTAATGTACGAATAATGGACCAATGGTGCGGCACCACTGTCTTCTCTGCCCTCTCTCACACATTAGCTTGGGAAGCATTCCTTTTTGCTTTAGTGATCCAGTCGGGAGCGGATGGTAACTTACGTCATTGTTGAAGTCACTGATTTGTATTCATCAGGCGGGAAACCACAAACCGGAATCAGTACCCAGTACCCAAAATTCCCTGTGATCAAGGGCATCGTAATTTTAGGGTCTACCCAATAAAAGCCTTGATGCGGTGTGTGTGTGTGTGTGTCTGCGTGTGCGCGCGCGTGTGTGTGCGCGCATGCATGCGTGCGTGCGTGTGTGCGTGCGTGCGTGCGTGCAACCCGGTCTCAGCCATGAAATAGCATGGATTGGTATTTCCGTACATACATGCCTAGATAACCCCAAAATCCTTACATATTACACTGAAATCCTCCCCATAGACTGTGATAGAGGGACGCGGTGTCTACCGAACTTGAGCCACCACCAAGAAACACCACCAAGCACGCTAAAGCGCGCAATTTGCCGTGTTGAAGGTTGCGAAGTTAGGTAGAGCCCAATAGCACAGAATCGTAATAAATAAAAAAACCCGATCTCACCCAAACACGGTGAAATAGCACGGATTGCCAATTCCGTACATACAATATTAGTAGAAGCCACGCCTCCGTCGCGGTCTAAACAGTAGTAGTACTAGAAAAAGTGCCCCTCGGGCACTTTTTACCAGGCCAGGTCAGGTAGGTTATTGTAGCCTCCTGGTGGTGCTATAATAGGCCAATGTGAAAAGGCTGCCATTTGTTCTTATACGCCTTTGATTGCAAAAATCCACCTGTTGGTGGCGCTATAGCAGGCCAATGTGAAAAGGGTGGGATTTATTCCTCAGCCTGGTAGGAAAGTGCGTGAAGAATTTCACGCTGCGTTCATGTTTGAGGCTTTTTGTTCATAACGGGCCAATCCTGCAAACTTTGGAATGTTAGCTATAGAGATACTGTGTAACGATTTGTGGGATTTTTGGACAGAATCTGGAGGAGTAATATAAAAGAATGTGTTTTACAAAAGTCGACCTCCTGGTGGTGCTATAAAAGGCCTCCTTGCTTGGCCTCTAGGGAGTGTGCATGCAACGTTTCACGCAGATTGATGCAGTTTAAATGTAAAAATGTGAAAAGCTGCCTCATGGTGGCACTATAACAGGCCGTTCTGGAAAAGTTGGGGTTCGTCATTGGCATCCAGGGAGTGTGTGTGCAACGTTTGGCATCGACCGGGCCAATGGTGCCGGAGATTAGCTGGTAACGGACTGACGGACGGACGGACGGACACACGGACGGACACACGGACGGACACACGGACGGACGGAAGGACGGACACACAGACGGACGGACGCACAGACGGAGTGCAAAACATACTCTCCCCATGACTTCGGCCTGGTGGCCTGGTGGAGACAATAATATGTACAGATTTTGTGGTTTTCTAGGTGTGTACTGTATGTACAGAATTGCCAATCTGTGCTATTTCACCTATTCCACACACTCAAGCGCATGCATGCACGCATGCACACACTCACGCACGCAC
The DNA here is from genome assembly GCF_951216825.1 of Electrona antarctica. Classification (NCBI taxonomy): domain Eukaryota; kingdom Metazoa; phylum Chordata; class Actinopteri; order Myctophiformes; family Myctophidae; genus Electrona; species Electrona antarctica. Next base: position 18,465,111 of record NC_136812.1, read on the forward strand.
ACACCACACACCACGTCAGCCAAATGTGGCTCAGAAGAATGGCCCGCAAACACAGAAACACCAGATTTTCAAGTGGGCCCTGATCCAGAAAAGGTTGAGAAGGTTTCATGATCCAGCTGTCCTTGACATTTTTGTTATGCGAAAATATTGATTCATTTCACACTTATACCAGCCAGTATAAAGGTTTGTTAACAAATACAATTGGGATCATGAATATATTTCAATCAACATTTCTAGATGTGGACATTGTCAACTCAATAGTCTCATTTACTTTCATGTACAAGTACTGAGTGCAGTTTTAAAATAGATTAGATTACTACGGATTCCAACCTTGTTTGTAGGCAACTCGCATTTAATCGCATTTTCAAGTACTATGTTGTGCAATTGAAAGAACGATTATATTATGATTACCACCCTATGCCAGCTCAGTGGCCGTGTGGTTAGAGGGTCATCTCTGAGACTGGGAGGCTGCCTGGGGTTCAATCCTCGGCCACAATACCTCTCTGCTTGCACTCACCACCATCAAGGATTCGATTGGGGCTCCCTGAGATAATAGCGTCATGTCCAGGGGATGTACTTGAGTCATACTACAGACACGTGAGATAGTCTTCTGACCTATGGTCCACATGGCTCTGGAAATGTTGGTTCCCAAAGCTACTTCTTCTATCACTATCAGTATGCAATTTAGACAGTCACAGCACTGAGCTGACAGCAAAAGCCCACTTCTGTCAGTGCATGGGCTTGGCTTGTTTTTAAATTATGGAAAATGTCACCAGAATATATTTTTTAATTGAGGTAGGAGATGCATGTGTATTTAAAGTTCTAAATACATATTATCACACAGTTTCTTCAACGTCATCATAAGCATTGCATCAATACCATTCCAGCCTTCCTCCTTACTGAAGCCATTGGATAGTTTAGTAAATGCAAAAGAAAAGGCCTGAGCCTAGTGTGCCTACCTCCTCCCACTGGTGGATGTAGCGGATGAGGCGGGACAACCGCAGCAGGCGCAGCAAGCTGAGGATCTTTGTGAATCGCACGATCCGAAGCGCCCTGGCCGTCTTGTACACCTCCGAGTCGATCCCTTTCTCCACGATGAGAAAGATATAATCCACGGGGATGGAGGAGACAAAGTCCACCACGAACCAGGTCTTCAGGTACTTCATCTTGATCTTCTTGGGGTCCAGGATGATCTCAGTGTTGTCCTCGAACACGATGCCCGTCCTGAAGTTGAGCACCAGGTCCATGAGGAAGAAGGTGTCGGAGACCACGTTGAAGATGATCCAGGGTGTGGTGGTCTCGTCCTTGAAGAAGGTGATTCCCACAGGGATGATGATTAGGTTACCTACCATGAACAGTAGCATGGTGAAGTCCCAATAAAACCTGACAGTGGTGCAGGGGCAGAGAGGGGGAGAGGTTTAGAGAAAAAGACCAGGCGGGACGAAACAGACAGGGGAACAGAGAAAAGCAGGCAGAGAGAGAGAATCAACTGAAAGCAATGCATGTATCAAATTAACCTGAAGACTACACAAAGAATGCCTGGTCAGGTGAAGGGTAGTCTGCTATGCATATCACAAGACAAGAGATGCTGGTATTACTTTATTTGTGGCAACTAGTAGGTAGTTTCACACACATACACGCGCACACACGCACGCACGCGCACACACACACACACACACACACACACACACACACACACACACACACACACACACACACGCCACCATTCACTCACTCAACTGCCACCACAACACAAATTACTTTTTAGTGTATAGCCTATATGGCTATCTGCCTCATTAAGGTCATCCCAAGGGCAAAGCAATGATGTTGTGTGGTAGACTGGTGATTATAAACCCAATTTACCCAAAGCTACTGTATATGGAAATGGACACACAAAAAAGCAATTTCGCATTAGGCCTAGACATATGCGTTAAAGAAATATGTCACGAGAATGATTGAGACAGACAATTGTTGTATGATTTCAGACTCAGTGAATCAATGGCTGCATCGTTGCTTATCTTAAGTAAGAAGATCCTCTGATTGGAGCTTATAAGGCGTGTCGCTGAGTCATGAGCTCCCATTCTAACGCCAATGACTCGACGTTGTGACGGTGACGTGGGTGGTTTGATCGTGAAACAATGTTTTAGAAAGACGTTTCCTATCGCAAAAGTTGCTTTCGTTGGAGCCTAATATTTATCTAGGACTAGGAGAACTAAGATTGGAAGGCTATATGCTATTTGGATCCACGATACGGAAGCGTATGTTTGATAGGAGCTGTCCTTGGTGCTGCATGCTGAATCTGATTTCAACTGACTTTTTCCAAGTTGATCTTGGCTTGATTTGCTTCAAGTCATAGTCAGTCTGTTTCATAGATTTCGTAATGGACCAAATTGGGAACATGTAATTGAACAGCAATATTAAGAGTAGCCAATTTAGACCACAATTTTATAAATGCCCAAAAGTTATATCAGATCAAGGAAACAGGCTTCTTCTTCTATAGGCAGGCTTTAAAATGTATATGCCTACTCTTGATTTCCATTGTTTAAAAAACAAACAAACAAACAAAACTGGTTGTCAAAACAAAAATAACAAATAAAGCCGTCATGGAAATGTGACTAGCCTATAGGCCTATATTTCATATTAAGATTTAAGGGGACTGTCTCGGTCATATATGGTCAGGCAATATTTAATATATAACAACATGTAGAATATATAGTCATACATAATCTAAGCCTATACAAAATATATTTTTTAAGACTCGTACCTGAAGTCACTGTATGGATGGATAATCCAATTACCCGCTGATTTAACGCGTTCTTGTTCTTTTTCCACTGCCTTTTGGCTGCCAAACATGCGCAGGGAAAATTTGTTAACTCCAGGCTGAAGCATGGAACTAAATTGCCGCTGCATGTATGTCCGACTGTCCTCGTCATCCGGCATAATCTGGGAGCCATCCTCGCGTTTAACAAATATGACAGAATTCCTGGACTGTTCACTCGGGGTCTGTCCGGGGACCATAGTGGAGTCTCTACTGTTGGGGGCATAGGAGAAGGAAACTCTGGAGTCCAGCTTCTTCTCCGTTGCAGTCGCAGTGACCCCGGCCACCTCCTCGACCCCCTGTGTCAAGGAGCCCGCTGAGGTGAACGAACCGTCCATGCCGGCGACAGTGGAGTTACATGCAGCTTGCACGTTAACGACCTCAGCTGGAACTGTTCCACCTGTCTGCTTCTCCTGTCTAGAGAGGAGAGAGGAGAGGCTCCCTGAACTGTTCGGGTCCCTTCTGCAATCTCCGTTTTTGTTGCATATCATGCCGGTGGCCCCCTCGCCTCGGTCGCTCGCAGATGTCTGTGGGATTTGGAGCCCTCCGCCCCTGCAGTCTGAGCTACCTCGGCCGCCAGCAGCAGCATCTCTCTGGCATGGCAGAGAGGAGGTTGTGGCGGTAGTAAGAGGTGCACACTCCTCGTCTGGCAGTGGCACGAGCCACAGCTCATTGTTATTGGAGTTTTTACGCGCAGTGGACGCGGCTCCCCCTCCTGGCGTAAATTGCTTCATTTTGATGCCTCCACACTGTCCACAGGCTCCACTCCCACTGTGCCCATCCTCGCATCCAGCTGAGTTGACACTGGTGCCACCATGCATGCTGTTAACTGAAGCTGATGAAATTTGGAGTCGTCCTCGCCATCTTCCGACGCCTCGTCCATCACAGCTGTTCCTCCCGGCCGCGCGCGTAAATTAACCTCGCGTCACCATGGCTTTACGTTTCCACCTCGCGTACCTGGAAGAGGAACCTTGGCGACAATGGGCGGCGTCAGCTATGTAGGGCAGCTATAGGCTACTCCATTATTTTCATACCACTTAACTTTAGTAATAGTAGGCATCTCGTTGCTGTCATTTACTGTCTGTGTGAGGCCAGACCGTTTAGGCATTATATGGATAATAACTTTACTTTAAGCCTCAAACAACCGCAAACAAAAACCAGAAACTCTTTCAACTTTTTTGCTTCATAAATATAGTAACAACATATCAAACCCCAAAATCCCAATGGTGGAACATATTGAAAAATCACACCCGTGTGAAGTGAGTGGTGCAACTCCGTGTGTGTGTGTGTGTGTGTGTGTGTGGGGGGGGGGGGGGGGGGGGGGGTGCGGAAGTGTGTTAGGTTGCGCACAGGTGGTGAAAAACAACCATGCTGTTTTCGTGATCAGACGCACCCACCCAACCAGCCAGCCAGCCAGCCAGCCACCCACACACATAGCTCCGTAAGGGAGTGGTTGCACCACTCAAAAATGCTAAAATAGCCTAGGTGATCGTACCATTAAAGGACCACTTCATCACTTTTCAACCTATCTTCATATAATAGGTCCTCACTAATAATCATGAAAAAATGGCGATTTATTTTTCTACTCGGTCTGTGTCTCATAGGAGGGCTGTGGGCAGTTCAGAAACCGTCCTCCAGTGACATCATCGATGGGGAATACAAGCTAATAGAAACTGCAGGCTTTCTAGTCCTGAAAAGTTGCAATGCGAAAATGGAAGCCATCGTTCTCACAATAATGAAAATCTAAACATTTTTGTAAAAAAATCTTGTTTAAAAAAAAATCTGCCTAATGATTATGGCACTGGAGGACGGTTTCTAAACTGCCCACAGCCCTCCTATGAGACACAGACTGAGTAGGAAAAAATCGTGCCATTTTATCATGATTATTAGTGAGGACATATTATATGAAGATAGGTTGAAAAGTGGTGAAGTGGTCCTTTAACAACCTATTAAAGGCAAAATTCTCAATTTTCATTTGCATGTGACGTGTCAAACTACTTTTTTTCCCATGATTCTGAGTCCAAATTGCAAGCATTATTTTGTTTTGCACGAAAAACACTCCTTATTGGGCTATGACGGGTGACGGTTAGGTTGTTAATGGTACCATCACCTTATTATTATTATTATTATTACCCTATTATTATTTGTATTTATTTTATTTTTGGCACAGAGGAGGGTGATCACTGGCACAATGGGCATAAGTGTGAGAGGATTTTTGGTTTAAAATAAACTAGGCCTAATAATTAAAAAAAACTCTGACTGCGGAGGGAGTCTGGGACATACACATACAGGTGGATTGCTCTGACTGCGGGAGTAATGATTATTATAACAATGTGAAATAAAATATTTAAAAAGAAGGGACATAACTTTTTCCCTTCATGGACATATATGTTGGAATTCTTAATGTCGTCAAAATTCATGTTGATACGGCACATCGACTATCTTCTATAGATTCTGGAAAATAAAAACAAGGCACTTAATTTCAAAAAGGTTGCAGACCCCTGTAATAGATATAACAGCCAGTCTCTAGACTAGAGTCTGGACGTGTTGAAGTCGAACTACAAAATTATCACCCGTTGATCAGTCAGTTCTCCGATGGCTAAATGGCGCCACCTTGAGTCAAATTCTGAGACTAGATTTGTGTCATGTCGATGAGTAGAACCAGGACCATCTAATAGTAACTCTGTCTTACTCTATGGCTTCTTTGTAGGCCTATGCTGACTACCTACATCTAGATCTAGCTACCTGAAGTTGTTTTGACAGAATGACAGCTAAAGTTTGAATTGGCGTATTTTGGTAGGTGACAAATGACAATATTACACAATAAAGACTAAGTAAAGTAGCCTAGTCACTATAGTTGGATGGAATTCCTTCCAAGAGGCCTCAGTCAATATCTTCTACTGAACAAGTTATGTAACCTTTGGTATGTTGTAGGCAACAAGATAGTTGTTTGATCGCTGACCGAGTTACATTGTCCAATCTGTATGGTAGAGTATTTTAATACAATATAACTCCTACAATTGGGGTGGTTGTACTTTGTATTCCTGCTCTTCCAGTTTAGATTGTGTCAAATTAATTGCATAGCGCTTTTCCAATTAAGTTCTCAAAGCGCTTTGCAATGGTTCATTCATTCATACATTGGGAGGTGAAGCGGCGAACAGTCGACGGCAGCGTCCTCACTTCCCACATTCACACACCAATAGTAGTCCGGCAGTCGAGGTGGACAGGTGGGAAATTTGGTATATAGTCTTTTTTATTGGCCTAAAATATTGTCTATATAATATATACATATATTCATGAATCCACTTGCTGACCGGCCGTTAGTATTGGGCAATTTCTTTATAGGGGTTTCTTGTGGCCCTACCATTAACATCCTATGGCACATGTCAAAGTCAAACTAGGGGGTTTTCATGATTCTGAATCCATTCCAAGCATTAGTTTTGCACAAAATGCACTCCTTGGGCTAAAAACAGCCATAGCCACTTGCCCAAAATGTGTCACATTTGTCATGACGTCTATGGTTGTTTTTAGCCCAAGGAGTGTTTTTTGTTCAAAACAAATGCTTGGAATGGATTCAGAATCATGAAAACCCCCTAGTTTGACATGTCACATGCTACTTAAAGCATAAGGAAAGTTTTACATTTTTGACAATTTTGCCTGCCATAGGAAAAAAAAGATATTTGCCCAATACTAACAGCCGGTCAGCAAGTGGATTCATGAATGTATGTATATAGACAATATTTTAGGCCAATAAAAAAGACTATATACCAATTTTCCCACTTTAAACAAAAGCCTGTCGGCTGCCGGACTATAGTGGCAAGCTCACATGACCAACTCATGCATTGGAGGCAATGTAGGGTTCAGTGTCTTGCCCAAGGACACTTTGACATGTGGACAGGAAGAGCCGGGATTCGAACCGCCAACCCAGGGATCATTGGACGACCTGCTCTACCTCCTGAGCCACAGCCGCGTCAAAGGTCACGTCTCATCACATGTTCTAATTCTGACCTGATGGTCAAGATTAAATTCATCCCCTGAGCAAGCAGGCCCTCTCTAGTAGCTCAATGGTACAACTTTTAGCACTTGAGCAGGAAACCGGGTTCAAGAGGTATAAGAGGAAAGTTACAGTGCTGCTTTAATTTTCTTTAACACAAATATCTTTAAATATTTAATTAAAACAACAAATGTGGACAATTTGCATAAATAGCCTAAATAAAACAATCTAGTGAGTGTAAATCTTCATGAGAATAAGCTGCAATTTTATAAAGCAAGGTGGTCCATGAAGGTATTGCGTTAGGTAATGTGGTCCCTGACCCCGATGCATTTAGTAATGTAGGATTTGTTAAATTGTTGATTTAAAAATAAATGTCTTTCCACTGGTTGAGAAACCGTGAAGTGAATGACATGGCCTATGATGACCGTCCATGTTACCATTTACTGACATGTTGGAAGTCAAGAAATTCAACAGAAAAATGGAGTTAGAATCTCTGCACCGGATTGTCTGGTTGAGTCATTATTAGGACCATTGGTTGAGAAACAGTGGGATGTATACACATGGGATGCATAGAAAGTGTTACAAAAGCACTAATCTTAGCCCATATCCCCACCCAACACAACAGTGGTCCCCAGGTTGAATTTAAGTCAGTATGGTGGTCCCTCGTTCACAATCAGTTGAAAAAAAACCCTGTTTTAAGGAAAGACAACATTCTTTAAATCAAATAATTTTATTCAGATTGTGCAAGTTGGTACAAGTTGACAGTGTTCAAACTACTTGCTTGGTTATTTACTATGCAAAAAAAAAAAACTTCAAACAATTTTTACTAGCTTTATATTCTCGTAATAATTTATTAACTCTGAAATAGAACACATCCAGTTACAATACTAATCAGGTAAATGGAACATGGCTTCTGAATTGTCTACAAAGAGAAGAGAGATGTTTATACACAAATATTTATCAGATTTATCATCAAATAGTATGGATTTTAGATCTGAACATCAGAGTTCTACTATTATTTAGCAATCAGAAGCAACACATTTGACAACTCCTACACTTGGTCCATAATCCAGGATCTTTATGTAGCTGTGACTATGGCAACAGACGCAGTGGTCATTTGAAACTACAGTATACTTCATTAGGAAATGACAGCCAAGAGTGAATTAAAAGGGTCGCTTTGCTCGTCTTCCCACTACAGGAACAGTGCATTTCTTACAGCAGAAAACATGGCAGATGTTACCATCTGTGTGGCATTCCAGAGGGTTGGTGGGTATTTGTTAAGGCAAAATACAGGACTGCCCAAGGTGGTTTGCGTGCGTGACGTTGTCAATTCAGGGCACACATTTGAAACCAAGACACTTGGTCATTGCTGGAAAAAATGGCAGTGATTTACCTGGATACAAAAATATTTCAGATCCTTTTAAATAGGACTCGTGCTGTTTTAATATTGGCCACTCACAGCTCACAAATATTATAGCAGAGATTGAAAATTACGATTTAGGAAGCATTAGCACACGAGGGGGGAAAAACATCAATAGAGCATTCCACACATGAACAGTAAAATGGTTTCACAATGGACAAATACATTTGCTAGGACAGCAATAGAACGCATGCAATATTTGCCCCATGACCTCAAGTTCAGATACACACCCCCCTCCCCCTGGCTGCACAATATGGATAGGAATATAGAAGAAAACAAAAGCAAGAGGAAATCAGTCCATTTCTCAAAACGGTAACACTCAAGCACAAAAGAAGTTATTTAAAAAATGCAAGGTGCACTATAGTATGTGCCACACAACAGCCAAATGCTCCTGAAGTCCTGGACTGTAGACATCAGGATGTCCATCTAGGAAAACAGGGAGGGAGGTAACAAGTGAGAAGAGGAACCTTTTTTAATGATGGATTGTAACAAAAAATTAAATAGTTTGTACTGTAGTTGTTAGAGCTTATGCAAGTACATTTTAATCACATGAAATATCTGTCCACCCGAGTGTTTACAAAAACAATGCGTAACATTTCTAAATAACATGGAAATATCTGCAGAAGTTTTTCAAAATCTATGCTCATTATCTATTATTATTTCCTCAAGGCAAGCATCCCGTATGCCTGAGGCAGCCCGTTTTGAGAAATATTGTCTATGTGATGATATTTCCGGGTACTAAAACAGTTAGTCTCGCGAGCCAGACTGGAGTACTTGAGCACCGAAAATTATCCAGGGGCAAAGCGAGACTAATAAACGTTGATTGTTGATTTTTGTTTTACAAGTGAACTCTGACACCCTCTGGTGGATAGACATTAAGTAACATAAGGTAACTGCAGATGGCAGGTGTGTGTGTTAGGGCATTCACTTCTAGTGATTTTTACTAGTTGACTAGTTGCCTAGTTTACTAGTCGACTAGTTGTTTAACTACCTATTGTGTAGGGGGTTTGGAAATAAATATTTGTACATTTAAAAACTGTGTACATTAGTGACTATAACTATAATCTACCTGATCTTGAGGCCTACAAAATCAACTAGTCAACTAGTACCAACAAGGTAGACTTGTGGATTTACTAGTCGACTAGTTGCTTAATGCCCTAGTGTGTGTGTATAATGTTATAGGCACCAAGGCAATGACGCTTCTGCATTGTCAAATAGGCCAACATCTATGTGATATGTTATATGTTATATCTATATCTATGTTACCAGACAATTAGTTGAATTTTGGTAAATATCGGACATCATTAGATGCAAGGGTTACCAAAAAAAGATAAAAGTCTTAGCCCATATCCCCACCCAACACAACAGTGGTCCCCAGGTTGATTCTTAGTCAGGTCAGGGTGGTCCCTGGTTCACAATCAGTTGAAAACCTCTGGTTTAAACCATCAGAAAAAATTTACAGAACAACTTGCCAAAACATCATACAGACCTCCTTCATCTTCAGTTAGTCTTTAGAGTTCCTTTGTCTCACATTCGTGTCCTTGCTGTTTGTTGCATTGCTCTTCCTGAAAACACATTTTCATGCAAAGTCCATTATAAAAGAAACCAAACGTGCCATTTGAAATATGAGTCAAGGTAATGTCTGAGCAGAAGGACTGTACTTACAGAGGAGCAGCTCCTGAGTCGTCATCTGAAAAGTCGCATGGGCAGACAGAAAAGAAGAGTCAATAACAGAATAAACAGAGATGTGGTCCGACTTGTTTGTCAAAGTTTGGCGAGAGAAACGCTTGCTCGCCATGAACAATGGTAGCAAATGTTATCAATGTATGACCTCTTCTGCAACATTATTACAACAATACAATGAAAACCCTAACATGAACTCAGAAAGAATGCTTGCTCACACATTGCATTCATAGAAATGTAATGCCAATAATGTTGAACTCTGCCATTTTTTTAATGTTTTTATTTATTTATTATAATTTGTATGAGGTGTGTCTGACCAAAGATGGATAGTTAGCCATTTTTATATAATGAATTTGTAGAATAACTGAAAATACTAAATTCTTCACTTGACCTGTGTTAGCAGTGCCCATCACCACCGTATTCATGCAATACAGGCATTCAAATGACGAGAGAGCATGGAACATTGTGTCAGTCAGTTAAAAACAGCTGACGCCAAAAACAAATGCAGCTAACAGAAACGCATTCATGTTTGCATGGTGAAAATAGCTATATTTTCTGATAGCAATAAGTGCAATAATGTTTGTTCATGTATTTCATTTAAGGGCTAGAGTGATAACTATACACAGCAAAGATTACTATCAGAATATAGAGCTTTAACCTTTTACATAAAAACTTGTTTTAGTGCAAAAAAATTATCTATCTTTCTATAGCTGATGATAAATGATATCCCTTTCTTTTAATTTTTAATCTTTCATTAAAACTGATATAACTTAAGGTGGCCTTACACTAGCCGATAATCGGGCATTTTTTGACATTCGGGGGGTGCCCGACTCAATCGATCTGCTCGGGGCCGCTCAAAGCGCGATCGGGATCGGCCCGATCAACAAGAACCAAGAATGTTTGATATTTGCTCTGCCCCACTCCGATTATCCTGTAGTGTGTGGTGCAATCAGATTTCAGATTGAAAAAAAATCAGCTAGTGTAAGGCCACCTTTTCAGTATCATGCATAAAGTACAAGATGCAAAGGCATGCGGAGTTGCGGACAGAATGCTAGCACCTCCCAACTCTTACATTTTACACTTTCCATCACTTCAAACATAACATTCGTTATCTCATTAACACGCTCTTTCATTGGCTCCAGCAAAAAGCATAAACGTTTGTCATTTTGAAAACCAATAAGCTTGTAGGATTAATTTTAGTTTGTCAGTCAGTTTGCAAGGCCAGTGAAAGAGTGACCAAGTCGTCACCCATTTCTCTGGGAAGTAGTGACTAACTATGAAAGCAGTGCATTCAGAATCCCATAGCTCCCCCCTAGCGGTCATTTCAGCTCAACCACTGCAGTCTGACATGCAGTTTTGATCACTTACCAAAAACACAAAAGCAGCAGCGAACAGAGAGGTAAAAGTGTAAATAATAAAAAATAATAATTTCTCTCACAAATGCCTTTCATAGAGCTTCAATCTACTACTATAATAAAGCAATGCCTATAAAAAGTAAATCAACTATCAAATGTTTTAAAATATTCAGTTATAAAATAAACAACAAAAAGCAGCATTGAAAACATGCAGCTACAGTATATGCTATATGGCATCCATCTAAATGCCACGCCTTTGCCAATCAACGCTACCACCTGCCACAGGAGGGCACTCAAGAATCACCACTGAAGACATGTTGATGCTGTCTGACAGTCTTTAGCAAACATTTGGACATTAAGCATTGTAATTTAAATAGAGGATTGATGTGTTACTTGTAGGCTTAGCCTCCTCATATTTAACAGTAAGACTGATTTATACTTTGTCATAAGACATTGTCAAAAATAGAAGATCTACAGGCTCACAATGAGTCACATCACGATGGCTGTTTTCAGCACGCAACAGTAACATTGACATTTTGACAGCGATACAATATGTATCACGATACGATACAAGGGGCGATATTGGTTCACTATGGCAATACGATACAATGATTTAAAATCGATACAGTAACTATTCAAAGAAATTAAATGTGTATAGTGCAGTGCATAGAGCGGAAAATGTATGAATATGGACATAAATAAGTAAACAGTGATTCTCTGGCAAATACATGGACATTAGATTTGATTACATATAGACAAACCTGTACCTTGACATGAACACAGAATGCACACATTTATAGATAGACCAAGTGTAGCGATATTGAATGGAAAAGTAATTAAACCCGTTTTTTTCTTCTTAAAATTGCTAAATACAATGCACACTACTTAGTATTGATTATTTGCATTGCAAAATGATTCGATACCAATTATTTGAATTGCAAAACGATACGATACAAAGTCAATGTTTCGATATACTTCGATTCTTGAAATTAAAATTGATTTGTCGAAGCATATTGTTACACCCCTGGTGTTGACCGATCAAGTCAGTGACACACACACAATTTTTCATAAAGTAGTAAGAAGAAGCTAAATGTAATGAAAAGGGTAGGATACTTGAGCAATTCATACCATTATTTGACTAATCAAAACTCACCACCGTAGGCCCACATCCACTGTTATTGCCACAACAAAGGTTTTGTTTCGGACCAATGAATAACTATCAATAATTGTTTTATTGATTCTACTTTTATTAACTCTCATAAGTAAATTAGACAGACAATTCCCATACTCATTGCTGTGTATAAATATACTGATCGCAAACATTGCCCACCACTGCAGCTAGAACTTCATCCTAATGGGGAAACACTGAGCATAATGGTGTGACAGACATGCGTTTAAAATAAATCCTTTGAGCCCCTCCAATATGTGGCTTTTGAAGATTAAGTTGTATGGCAGCCACGTCTGTGGAGTTTAATGTTTGTTTATGGCACTGAATGACGACATAAGATGCCATGTGGCCAATATAAATACATCTTGTGCCCTTCACTTCACACAAGTGTGATTATTTTTTTACATTAATGGTCATTGTTTATGGGTTTTTCCCCGACGGGCATGTATGCATGGAATCTACCAGCAACTGCGGACAAAAGTATTTTGAAAAATAATTGAAATATCTGAGGGCTGTTATAATCTAGTGGAGGTGACTCTACGTACCATCGTTGACCTCATCAGGCTTTCTCCTCTTCTCATATATGAAGATGATGGTGACCAGGATGATGACCTCAGCCACAATGCCAAGGAAGGGCCAGAGGGCGGCCAGGCGGCTGCGGACGCGCAGATGGATCCTGTCGGTGTTGACGCCAATCTCATTCATTCCTAAACAGATGTAGTCGCCCAAGTCACTTTCGATGTCCAGGTCCATGATCATCAGAGTTGTCCTATTAGGGGTGCTCTTGATCTCATATTTGTCTGGAGTGGTGCCATTGGTGATAGCCTAGGGGTTGTGAACACAGTTTAGTGACAAATGACACATTTAAACAGTGTTGCAAAGCTGTGAAATGTATGATCTTTTCAAGGATCAGAGTGAAAAACGATCACATTCAATTAAATACCCGAGCTGTGCAGCTTTTGGGCTGGAACGGAATGGCCAAAATAAAATAAGTAAAACTTAATATCAATATTGTGGGCTTGAAAACAGCATACCAGCTGGCTCTCATCCGTCTCCAATTTGAACCAGCTCCAGTCAGTTGGCAGTGGGTACCCATGGCTAACGCAGACCAACACAGCCCTGTCGTTCTCATTGCCATGCTCAGCATGTTTGTAGGCCTGAACATGGGGGGACGCTACAGGAAGAAATTGCTTTTATTAATATTAGAGACAACATATTCATATGCGCATATATACAAGTCCTTCAAATTGGCTTAAACCCCCATTCAGGACAGGATCCCCTTTTGTTGTTTTTACCCTTCAGGGCAGGACCCCTTTTGGGGTTCTTGTTGCTATGTAAGAATACAGTATAGCAACATAACATTTTTGTAATTTTTGTATAAATATTTGAAGTTTTTCAGAAAACGTAAAGATTTAGAAGGCGTCGGCCTCATTCCTAAATGAGTTAAGGGAGGATCAGATCAGTCGGTTTGGCAGTGTGTCGTAGGTGTTCAATACACACAAAGTATAAACGGTATATAGGATTACTTACTTTTGACTTCGATTGTCCTCGCAACAGGGTTACCACTGGTCTCAAACACACATTCATACTTTCCGCCAGAACTGGTGGTGATCTTCTTCAAGCTATAGTAATAAAAATGTTAAACTTTTAAGTGTTTTTCCATGCAATACATCTTGCTCCAAAAATATCATGAGCATACCATCCTTTTTCTAAAAAACATTTTGAAATATCTATAAATAAACTCCAAACACATTATTCCCTAGTGATTTCTAAGTACATACCGGTAGTACAGTCACTATCTAAAAATAGGCAGCATATCAACAGAAGCCTGATTATGCAAAAGAGTAGGGAGGGGATAAAGCTGCCTGTCCATGCAGCAAACAATTAAAGTTGCCAGTGGTAATAACAGTAACATTTTTGTTTGCCGCTGCTTCCTCCACACAGCCCTGCATGCTCTTTCTGATGGGGAATTAGGGTCAGAGCAAGTGAGCGGACTACTAGGACCTTTTTGAAACTAGCTCCTCGCCACTCGCCCTACACACTTCCACTCGGTTTGAGCATAGATATATAAACAATAGAGACGGCACCGGAATTCCCCTCCCATCCGTAGCTGTCTCTATTATTTATATATCTATGCTCAAACCAAGTGGAAGTGTGTAGGGTGAGTGGCGAGGAGCTGGTTTCAAAAAGGGGGCTAGAGGCACTTATCCCTGCTGTCAGGGCTACCGTCTGGCGTCTGCACAGTCCATCTCTTTGCTAATCAACAGCAGTGAATGCCTGAGTGGAGCCTCCAGCACTGCTTTCTAATGGAGGCAGCCAAGTGGAGGGGGACAAGGGACAGACAGCAAGTGTAGCAGAGCAAGAAAGGAAGAGCACAAGGCCTCACTCAGACCTTTAAAACATTGATGCATGAATGTTGTGCGTGTCATGGCCGCCCCAATGCATTTCCAATGGAAGTCACATGGTTTGTAGTCCACATTTTGGACTACAAGCTGTTGTATGGCTTTCGGCTGTGTTTCGACTGCGCCCCTCATACAACACAAGTGTTGTGTCAGACCATGTGACTCCCATTGGAAATGCATTGGGGCAAGCTGTGTCACACCCTTTGTATACAACAAGCATACAGCAATCTGTTGCGACCGTGTGAGTGAGGCCCAAGAGTGAAAGGAGAAGCAAGAGGGAGTGAAACAGTGAGAAATGTAAATCCAGGTGAATGCAACAATCGTCTATATTGAGTAATATATTGAGCCATGCAATAAATATCTGATGTATTACTACAAGTGAAACAGCTACATTTTTCACATTAAAGTAACTGCCAAGGCATACTGTATGGCTTGGCACGGCATAAGGGCTATATCTCACTACTTACGTGAGAGTTGTGAATGGAGAGTCGTCAGTGGATGCGGAATTGTCAACAACTTTGCCGTTGTACAGCCAATGGGAGCCCTTGATGGACTGGGGCTCAGTGACAGTGATATTGCAGCTGAGCACAGCAGAGGTCTGGTTGGCCACTTCAACTGGATCGGCAATGATGGTCGGCTCTACATAGTGTGGGGAGGGGAAACGCAATTGTTAATTTTTTCTCAACAAATTTACATTTCTCTAAACTGTATCATCTTTGCAGTGTTCACCACACACCGATACATCTAAACTGATAGAGCATCTATGAATAAGGACTTAAAGTCAAAGAGAAATCAGCTGTTGCTTACACCCGTCAACTGGACTCGATCCAATTTACAAGGTTCAAAAGGACAAGTCACAATTTGTTACATATCCATGCTAAAAATATATATATTAAAAAAAGAAAATCACACTAATGGATACACCATTTTCAACTAACACCTTGACAATTCCTGGAACTTACCACGTCACAGGAAGAGAATAAGTCTCCTTACAAAGTATCAAACTAAGAGAACACAGATGCTCAGATATATCAATGGGGGCTGAAATGGGGTTCTATCTCTACAGACAGCAGAAGATGAGGAGGAATTGGATCATGCTGGGAAGGAATTTAGATACTATTGTCTACTACAGTGAAGTCATGGGGAAAGGATCTTACAATACAAGCACATGCAGAAGGGAAGCAACCAGATAGGAAATGGTAAAGTATAGATCGGCACATATCTGCCAGTGAAAAATGATTTAAGTGAATCAGAATAATTAAAGGGCTGGTTTTGTTTGGTCCAGACGATGAGACTAACTAACTGTAAAAATTATAATACTGGACCTCAAGGCACTAAGATGCCCCATGGCTGGTAATCCATTACAAATGAGTTGCCATCTTCTGTACACAATTTAGTAAGATATTAGCCAAAGGAAAAGTCTAACACAGTATTATATTAGTAACCTATTATATTTTTACAGAAA
Source organism: Electrona antarctica (assembly GCF_951216825.1). Classification (NCBI taxonomy): domain Eukaryota; kingdom Metazoa; phylum Chordata; class Actinopteri; order Myctophiformes; family Myctophidae; genus Electrona; species Electrona antarctica. Next base: position 18,481,416 of record NC_136812.1, read on the forward strand.
ACACACACACACACACACACACACACACACACACACACACACACACACACACACACACACACACACACACACACACACACACACACACACACACACACACACACACACACACACACACACACACACACACACACACACACACACACACACACACACACACACACACACACACACACACACACACACACACACACACACACAGGTTTGTCCTTAAGACCCAGTATTATATCCAAATGCATCTTAAATATTAATGACTGTACATAGTCTTTACATGACAAAAAGGCATCGGATAGTTTTTCAGGTAAAACAGGTCTAGGGGCAGGTCCAGCCACAAACCATGACCAGGTCTGCTCCCTACTTGGAGTTCTTGTGAGAGTTGGGGGACAGGATATACTGGGTGAGGCAGGGTGGAGAGGGCAGAGGATTGGACATGGGAGTGCGGGGGAAATAGTAACCAGACTTCCAGAAACTTCACTATTGGGACAGAGAATCAACAACCAAAGGGGCTTTGACTGGAGTCTCCTACTGCTTCCTCTACCACTCACGTTCGATCACAATAATGTTTGCTTGTGACCGGATCCACTTGATTTTGGGCGTCTTCATCAGTTCATTGCGGTCAGGGTCGTTGGATGCACGACACTCATATGTGCCAGTGTCGTTGAGAGTGAGGTTAGTGAGGCAGATAGTACTAGTGGCATGTGCAATGTATGTGGCATTGATTCGCACCCTGTCATCTTGTGCCCCATCAAAGAGGTGGGTGAAGGTTTCATTGTGCTCTTCACCCACTATAAACCACCACTGCACCTCAGGAAGGGGAGTCCCTATCGCTTCACAATGCAGCTCTACACGGTCATCAACCCACTTAATCTCGGAACGTGGGGACTTTATAAAGCCAGCTGAGTGGTGTGTTCAGGACCAGCATAATAGGGAAATTTCCGATTGATTGTAAAGAATGATTTTGAAACATGAATGTATATGAATTTGAACATGATGTGTTTAGTGCATGTCAGTTGATTTAATGCGGTTATTTCCACCACAACAATGAGGTGATGGATGGCAAGCAAATAAAAAGACAAAGAAAAGGAAAAAAGGAAACAAGTTAATAGAACACAAATGATATAACAAATGAGTATGTATGTAGAACAGGCATGGATTAGGGCAACATATTTGACCCAATTATTTTAAGTAATACTTTGGATTATTCATGGTACTCTAACCCATTGAGATGGTGAATGTGACATGAAATACATAAAAAAAAATCCAATGAGCTAACATCGGAATTAGAAAAGTGTGTAGCACATTAAAAGGCAAAGCAGGTGATACTGAAATGAAAATGTTCAAAGATTAGGCCATGAGTCCTGAACATGGCATTTTAGACTAATGGCCTTTTCTCCGTTAGACGTTGTGTTAACCAAGAACAGTTAGTATCTCTGCCCTAGATTCTAGGGCAATACCCACTCTCTCTCTTTTATGGCTTTCTGCAGAGGATTAATATAAATAAATACAGAGAAGAACAAGGTTCTCAACACTACAGGACAAATCATGCTGACCTGGCTACCCTGTAGTTTCCTCCCCAGCCATTGTCAAACTATCCTAAACCAACATAGAACAAATACTGGACCCCGACTGTCCTGCAAAGTCAAGAAAAAGAATCCACCATAGGATCATGGATCCCATGGATCACTGTTATTATGTCAGGTGCCGCCTATTAGGAGGGGCAGAATCCTTCAGGGACTAAATATTGTTTTGGCCTTCAGTAAAAACAGGCACACCCTTGTTCATTCATTTTCTAGCTACTCATTGTACATTTAGTTTAGATGCTTTCTTTGTCTAAAATGAGGAAGTGAAGTGATACATTTGTATGAGAAAGTCAGAGAGTCAGAGCAGAGAACTTGTTTTTGAGCACATGAGCCTCTGTCTCAAAATATCATGTGACCTTTTTTGTGTAATGGCCTCATGGCCATTACAAAAGGTCACCTTTGGAGTAAATGCTGCATGGAAAGTAAATAAGTAATATATACTGTAGGTTCTGTCCAGACCCCTTCTAGAGTCATACAAATAAACAATACCAATACTAAAAGCATAACATTACATTATGTGAATATGTAATTTTATCATTAAAAGTTCGTTTCTAGCAGTATAAAATAATATTGCCATAAATGAATGGTTAATGAACTACTGATTTTGGGGAGGACAAAGTTCACATCCTTTCTTTGCAAGCTTATACTGACCTATGCTACCATTCTTACCAACAACTAGGTTTTAACTGTGTAGAAACAAAATGTAGCTTAGAATTAACAGTAGGCCACCATGGAGGGCAATGCCAATGCACATTGCACAATCAATATTAAGAACAATATAACAGACGTTGGCAAATAGAGCCCAAGTTTAGCAATAAAAGCTTAATCTTGGTCAAAATAGTTTGTTCATTGTAACCAACGTTGGCTCAATTGCAAAGGAATTCACACACCACTGTAAAAAGATAAAGGCTACACAAAGTATAAAACCATATCTTCTGGGTCCATTTCAATACTTGTTGAACCTTCAAACTGCACTGAATTAACCTTGTTCAACCAGAAGACATCTAGGCCTTACCTTGCTTTTCTTCCCGTTTCTTTTACAATAATCCACTTTTCAGACCAAAGCTGTTAGAGAAGCAAAGTTGGAACTCCAGGAAAATCTAATTTTACTCCTGATCTGTAGCTGCCACTACCTAAAAAGGAGAGGGTCCAAAACAGTAGGGACCCAGTGACCCACATACCACTTGCAGCAGTGCACTGTGGACCATGAAGACTATGTATTTCTCTCACTGTACAATTGTCATAATTTTATATAGCACTTTCAAAAGCAGCAGTTGTGGTTGAGTGGATCTGAAAATTAAGTTGGAACTAAATGTGGTCTTCAAAGCCATTACCATTCACATACTTGCCCTCTGCAGAATTCATTCTGCGTTGCCGAGGCAATAGAGACCGGGCGGGCAGACTAAAAGGCATGTGACTGATGTTAATACCCACTGTCTCCACAAGTGCTTGTTAATCTAGTACTGCTTAGGATCAAAATGCCAAAGGGGAAATTGTGCACTGTTATTTAGGTCAACTCAAATATTTTTTGGCATTATATATACTTTAGTGTAGACAGGCAGACAGAGTGGGGACTGGAGGTAGAAGTCCTGCTTCCCAAGTCTATTCAAATATTCCAAATTTGCTAAGGCTAATGGAAAATAAGACTGAAGTTAACCTTGTGCATTTAGCCATTATACTTTGAAATCTCAATTGCACAATGGTGCATACAGAACCAATTAAAATTCCTGAGATCATTCTGAACATGCATCTATACAGAAACAATGACCGTTTGTAAATGACTGTTGTGTAGGCTTACTACCGGTATGTGGGCTGCCATAATTTCTTAAACGCTGGTTCAGAACGTCAGCACAGCACAGCACATTCTTAAATAGGAAAGAGAGTGGTTTTAACTGGGAGCAATATAATGAGATTAAGGTAATCTGAACTGCCGGGCACCTACCTATGTCCTTTCTAGAAACAAAGCAAGCCTGTGCGAGTGTGACAAAATGGGAGTTGTTTGTACTTTGTTTATATGAAAACGTGTTCAGCAGGAAAAACCCTGAATATCTATACCAAGCAGGGCATGATACCAGTCATACCTGAGCCACAAACTTCACTAAATCCCATCATTCTTCAGACCTTACCTAAACGGGGCATTGTCACACAATGGATTGAGGCAACAGATGTCACAGAATGATGACACTATTAGACATCAGGCAAGACAAATAATAATGACTCGCACAAAAATGTTAGGCCTAATAATGATTTAGCACCACGAGACACGACTCGGTTAATAATGGATGGTGTGCTGGAAATTAATATTTAACTTAAGTTAAAAGTGCAGCAAACTGACCCACATTGTCGTAGTTTACAAGCCCAATCAGTCGCAGACGGCAATAAACCCGATACATAAATCTGTGTTTAATGTCAACTGAGTGTTTAATGTCAACTGAGGAAGCCCTTTAGGTGTATTTATTTGTTATAACAGTTATAACCATGCTTATAACCACTAGTAGCAACATCTCTGCGTCGCAAACGAATATGGCCAGTAAACAACATCCATTTCCAACATTACGCATTTTGAATCAAACATCTGATCTCCAACAAATGAGTGATTGGCATCTCCATTTGTCAGTCTCTTCTTGGATAAAAAAAACAAACTACATAGGAATTTCAAAGATCGGTCAATAAATCGGTGACCGTTGGAGATGGGCGAAGACTGTCAAATGCTGTAAATGGCTAACGGCTAACTAGGCCAGTTTTACGGGAAATTAAGGGTTATTATGCGTTTTAGCGGATACAAATTAGCTGGTTTAGCGCCTTATATGTGCTCACGGCATTTGGAACTTGAACTGTATCGATTCTGTAGGCCTACAATGTGAAAAAGGAGGTCACAAACATACTAAATGTAGCGTCTGTAGTCTGTACTGTATCCTAAAAAAAAAACATGGCTAACTAACATCATAATTCTTACCTGTCTGCGCGTTGGCTCGCCAAGCGCACAAGACCAGTGCGGCGATTCCCCATAGTAGCTTCATGACGAAATACCTTTTCTACGACAGCTACAAAATAATCGTTATTTTATGTAACTGAAAATAACTAATAAATTCGTCGAGCTCCTCTCCTCACACCGCAGAGCCGCTCCGTGTCCGCCCTCTAGAATTCAGCTCGAGCTCACGACACCACCCGTCACGCGCATCATGTGAACTAGCACGTACACCGTGCGTGCAGCCAGCGTTATGTATTTGGGGCGTGGCCACTTTCTGTCGGTCCCATAGTCCGGAGGGACGGCAACACAGTGACACTTATTTGCACAATAACTACTGTACTTAGTGTACTACTACTACTTTAAGTACTAGTATTTCCAATGTGCAGTAGCCTACTTTTCAGAGGCAAATGTACTTTTACTCCACTACAATTATTTGAAAATGTTATTTTTTACTATTTACTTAGATTGATTATTACAAAACAATACATTAACCACTTTAGGCCATTTGAAAATAGCCGATCTAGCTTGTAGATCTGCTATTTTCAAAAGATTTTTAATACATTTGAAAACGTTCTGCATATTGAGTATACGTTCTACCTTTGGTACCGTGTTGTGCTTTTGCTCAAGTATATTTTGAATTCTGAACTTTTAATTGTAACAGAGTATTTACATTGCAGACAGTATTGATCATTTTACTTAAGTAAACATTGTGAGTAGTCTACTTTCTTCCACCAGACTGTTGATTGGCTAGGCTGGTTGACAGGCTGACAGCTGCTGTCAACATTTCTGTAAATCACTTCTCTTTTAAGGTTCTGTTAAATCCATTATGACATTCAACAAACATGTTTGTAATTTTGAAAAACACATGAATGATGTAGGCTCAGGGGGTGCAACCCCCACAGCACAGCTATATTTTTAGTAAACATGACATTTGTTTCACCGACAACCAACTAACCATTCATCAACGGCAGCACTATGCCACTCCTCCAGGCTATTGGATGGATACAGTCGCTCCAGGGCTAGCCTGGCCCTCACATTGAACAATGCATGCATGCAACTTATGCAAGACACACACATGGCTTAAGAACAGCTATTGTAGCAATGATGCAATTGTTCATGAATACAAATATAAATCATGTTCAAACTAAGAACTTACATTTTCTTTAGCCGGATGTTTGAAAGATTCTCGAGTCAAAATAGCAAGATCAAACACCTTTCTTTACAATTTTGTATGTTGGAGCAATAAACACAAGCACAAAGTGGAGGAAATACACTGCAGGACGCAGATTAACATAGGAAGCAGATTCAAAAACCTCAATGAATAACAATATGGAGGCCCTGGCCCATACCTTTGTATTTTGTATTAAATATACAAAGGGAATAAGGGTCATTTAAGGGCTCAGCTCCCAGCCTCCCACAGTAAAAACTACCCTACATCAGGTGTTTGACATCACAGTATGTATCATTGAACTGTACCCTTTCTGCAAACTGTTAAAATTTCAATCAATTCAATCCCAGTGTAAATTTTTCAGGCAAACAGAAGATAACGTTGAAAGCCTTAAGGATGATTGATTCACAAAATGACTAAGTAGGTGAAGAATTAAGTAAAAGTGAAGAATTACTAAGTAAGTAAATCTAAATTGAAGAGTTATGGGGAGCTGGGTTACTAAATCAGAACGTTGATACTAAGAAGTGCACCAATGTTTCTAAAAGGACCGTGTAAGCCGGAAATCTAGTTGCTCTGAAGTCACTTGTAAGGCAAAACAGCTTTGTGCATTGTATTGATATTAATTAGCATCGCACAGCCATGGTTATTAACAGGATTCCAAACATGCAACTGAGACTTACAGTAGCCTAGTATGAACTACATTGCAAAACCATAGATGATTTATCATAAAAGACAATAGTAAAGCTCCGACTTCACCATCACACACCACCTAGTGTCTGATATAGACCATCGCACCACCACGCATACAAGAGTTTGAACTGGCAGACATCTGCTATACAAATACTACTGGTAAATCAGATTGAAGAGTATTTTAGTAAAGTTCTTCATTCACAAGTTGACTTCCAAATCGACTCAATATATACATACTCTGCAGTGCACAATTAAAGTTCAAACATTCAACTTAAATTCAAACTGCATTTTGCTGTTACAATACTAATACCCCGCCCTCCCCCCCAATCCATTTGTTTGCTGTTTAACTAAAAGTTAAAACCCATGAGAACGACTGTATATTGAGTGGTACCACCCAAATATTTTTATTTTAACATCAGTTCATTGTACGAAGGTCTTTCTTTACATAAACTGACTGCAAATTGGCAACTTTCTTTTTTTTGTGTAGGTGGGGACTTTTCATTAATGTAAAAGTTAAAAAGCCAATTGCACTGAAACATTGTGATCCTGTACAATATGAAAAGCTAGTGGACAAAATATATTGAAAATCCCTTTATAAGTAATTACCATGAGTATCTAATACCTTATCCAAATAGCTCAAGATCACTGCATTGTTTTCTCATACCAAGTGCAAAACAATAAAATGCATACATAATATAGAACTATTTTAATTCAGGTTGGAGAGCAAAATGCTTCAAATGTCATATCCATCCAAACCCAAGACTGAAATATACACTTAGCCAGTGCACTGTCAGTCATTTTTTATCTGTAATTTAGGTGCTACTTGTATAAACTTCAGTAAATTTAACTCAAGAGTAAAATTGTAAAAATGGTACACTCAAGAGTTGAGCTAACAGAGAAGTTTGCTGTTTATATACATATAATCTTCACTAGCCAAAGTGTTTCATTTGAAATCATATAACATCGGAGAAAAAAAAAGAAAGAAAAAAAAAGAAGCAACTACTACATCACGTCATCACATCTTCCACCTTTTGATTCCTTGATTTTCTGTTATTGTGCGAGGTGATTCAGACAATCAGGACATCCTGAGGTTCCAAACTTCCCATCCTTCTCTCTTCATATCCTCCCAAACAGGAGGACCCATTCAGGATCCCCATCCATCCCGCGAACCAGATTCCCAATGGCTTAAGGAAGCTACAGGAGGGGCAGAAACACATGGATCTTACATAATAATCACTTCACTCCTGAATCTGGCCTGAGCACTCATGGTGAGGGAACAGTTGCTTGCAGCTCCCCAACCCTATGGAGAGGCTGGAGGCCACCACGATGATTCATTGGTAGCCCGGGAGCGATAGAAAGCTCATGGGGTGAGATGCAGGGAATGGTTTTTTTGTTTTGTTTTGTTTTGCCGTTTTCTTTTATGAGTTATCTGCAGAGTTCTCATTGCTAGTGGAACTTGAAGATGGCGGAGTGGATGAAGAGGAAGAGGTATAGTTCATTCCCGAAAGATCTGGAGGGTTCAATGCCGTGTTCTGCCCACTCAAGCTTTTCCTGCACACTGGACACGTGTCATGCTGTGGGTGGGGGGGAACAGAGCAGTTAAACAAATATAAAGCTCCGATTGTCTTTAATTCTACCTACTTCTATTACATTTTTTGTCTTTGTAATGAACCACATTAACACTGGTGTCCCTATATTGGACACGTAAGTCATTAAAAGCAAAAATAAAATAAAAATCATCCCGCTATTTTCACTCACTATTTGTCATCCAATGAAGTATATAGTATTTAAGTAGAATATCAAGCTGAAATGAACAATAGATAGCCAAGTTTACCTGTTCCAGCCAGGGAACTATGCAGTCATTGTGAAACATGTGATTGCATGGCAGCTGCCTGACATTTTCTCCAACGCTGTAATCTTCTTTACACACTGGACATTCAAGACCTGAGCCTGAAAAGCACAAATTATGTTACAATGCAAATTGTGTTGCATGGAGAAGCTAACAAACTCAGTCACAAACTTCAATAGGACCAGGGTTGGATTAAATGAATAGATCGCACTATACAGATTGTTTTTTTTGTGTGTGAAAGCAAATGTCTTAGGGAATACATCCATTTGAACTTTGCTAAACCAGTTTTGCTGAAAGAATAGCCACCACAGATCCATGCGTGAGGATAACCTGCAGTGAACCTACATACATACTGTATATATTTTCATCGGAAATGTTTGAGGTGGTCCAAAACGTTATTTTTTTCCCCCAAGGCTGATACCGATTCAAATCGCAGCACCCACCGTGGTGGTGGTATTGCATTGTACATCAGAGATTGTGTCCCATCATACCCCCCGGCCCCTAACCTGCATTAATGTTCCACAACATCTAGTCAACATGAATGTCTTTGGGTGAAAGTGAGGCCTCACAGACTCCCACGGAACATATCTGCTATTGCTGTGTGTGTGGTGGATTCACCACCTAAATCACCACACCATGATGAACGTATTGATCATCTAATAGCCTCAGCTGATTTGCTTCGTACTAAGTACCCAGACATTGGACTTGTAATTCTTGGAGATCTTAACCGCCTTGACATCCGTGACATCTGTCTGGATAATAAACTTTGCCAGGTGGTTGAGAATAATACCAGAGGCAAAGCCATCCTTGACAAGATTATCACTAATATGAAACCAATGTATTTGAGGCCCAATATTCTCCCTGCTGTTACCTCAAGTGACCACAAATGTGTTCTCTGGAGGCCTAAAGCACAATCATGCCCCCCCCAGTGCATTAAACGGGTAGTACAACCTATAAGGGAGCCTGGTCTGAGTGAGTTTGGTTGGGTGGATCACCACCCATCCATGGCAGGTGACTGAAGCAACCAGCACCAGTGAAAAGACAAATGCTTTGTATAATACTATCTTGCCTGAAATAGATAGTGAAAATCTATCCATCAGACAAACCATGGATCACTCCCAAAATCAAGCACCTCATTCACCAGAGACAAAAGGCTTTCAAATGTGGAAAATCATGTGCTTTGGCTAGGTTCAACAAAAATAAGGCCCAAAAGGAAATATATGCAGCAAAAAAGCACTTCTACAAGTGGATGGCACGGAAGAGAGTTTGGCACAACAATATTAGATCGATGTGCAGCAAAACTCCTAAAAAGGAGGCCCAAATTGATGTTCCAGGAATTGACCCCCATGACTTTGACAATTGCCAACGCAATTAATGCAAAGTTTGTTACGGTGTCCCAGTCATTTGAGCCCCTAGAACGATCAGCTTTACCATCCTTCCTGCCATCCCTCCCATTGCCCACTATACCAGTGTGGGAAGTTTATAATAAACTGTCCTCCATCAACTGTCATAAATCCCCTGGCCCAGACATTTCATTTGATGAAGGGGTCGTTCCGAGACAATGGAAAGAGGCTACTGTTGTCCCTATACCAAAATCGTCCCCATGCAACATAGATGAATTGAGACCGATCTCATTAACAGCTCAACTCTCAAAAATATGTGAACATTTTGCTGGGAACTGGATTCTTAACGACATCACGCCAAACCTGTAGTTTGGCAGCCGACGGAACCGTTTCACAACACACAATCTAGTCAGTTTAATGGACTTTGTGTATAGGTCCAGTGATAATATGTGGATGATATGACCATGGCACATTCGTGGAAGCCCAAGATTCCCTGCACCCTCCAACAGACCCTGAATGGTCTGGACATCTGGGTAAACGTGCACAAAATGAAACTGAATCCAAGAAAATGCAAAGTCATACATGTCACTGGCATGAGACAGAAACCGGCCCTCCCAACACTCTCCATTGACCAAAACATACTAGAAGTGTGTGACTCAGTAAAGGTTCTGGGGGTCACCATTCAAGCTAACTTGAAATGGGACAGCCAGGAGTCTATGTTGACCTCAGCCTGAAGAAACTTGGGGTCCAAGACCCTGAATTGGTTTCAATCTACACAGGCTACGTGCACCCGCCACCCGATGCTGGAATATGCAGTCCCAGTCTGGCACAGTTCCTTGACTGCTGCCAGCCAGACTAAAAGTCTGGAAAGAGTCCAAAAACGGGCTTGCAGAATCATTCTTGGCCGGAGGTACTCGGATACACAGGAGCTCTCCGCACCCTCACATTGTGCACCCTATCAGAGAGGTGCACCCACCTATGCCTTGACTTCACCAGGAAGCTGTTCCAATCTAACTTCAGGAACTGGCTACCTCACCTCAGGAAAGAGATCACTGGACGGCAAAATAATTCAGTGTTTTTAATGGCACCTGTCTTTTTAAACCTGTCATCATGCTGAAAGTTGAATAAACATAACATATTTTGGAGAACATTATAGGCTCAAAGATTCCAATATCCATAATTAATGTAGATAATTCTGTACCCTGAAAGACATCTGATTTCATTGCTAGTGCACATCAGCATAATTATCCATTTGAAAACAAACAAGAATTTCAGAAATTTTAAAAGAACGTGCGATTTAAAAAAAAAAAATTATATGGCATCCTTAGCCCGCAATACTTAAAATATCGGCCGATCTCTGATTTAAAGGTGCATTTTTACCCCTCTGCCTGGGCCCTTCGGTGACAATAGGCCTAGTTTGACTATGGCTATGAACTTGCGTGGCCAGACTGTTGCCTCTCACAATTTTCAAATACTTCCGTCATACAGTCTGGAGCATCGAAGCTCTGATCATGCGCAAGTGATAAAACGGATGCGACGCCTCCTCCCCACTTCTGTTTCGTCTTTACAGTCACGCAAATTTATCCTAATATGAACAGAAATGACAAACGGATGCCAGCTTCCATGTTCGGATTTCAGGCGGTGTAGTTCCAGTTCCAGACTCTATATACAGTACATAGCATTCAGAGATTGTGGAATAGTTGTCTGGCTATGCGATAATAGTCCTGAACAAACCATACTTCCAATAGATAAAGGGAATATTCTTTACTCTTCCCATTTGCAGTTTGTAAAAATAACCAAAACCAATGAACTAACCATAATGTTCAAAATTACAATACTTACCAACATGTTCTTCTGTGATTTGTACTGTAGGCAGGCTTTTTATTTTATCTCTGTCAGCAGGTGGTGGCCCTGTGTTCTCAAACTGGTTTAATAACTAGTGGAGGCAAAACCAAAAACATTGATATTTTTATGATTTACATGTGGATAGCCATAAATATTCTGCCACAATTGCTAAAATATATCAATCTAAATGATTAAAGCAAAATTATTCTGTATATGAGCAGGGTATTCAATTTGGAAATAAACATACCTGTGTTATAATTGCATCTAATCCGTTAGCACCCCAAGCATAATCCATAGGGTTTGAGTGAAGAACTCCCCTTTTGAAAACATATCTTATCAGAACAGAAGCAGACAGAAAATGCACACCATTTGTCATATAAATAGAATCTATTTCTTCATCTACTTCTTGTTTCTCTTCCAGCTACTCACCAGGGTCCAACACCAATATTGGGCATTGCAGTAGGTGCAATGATTCCATTCACTAGTTGCTGGATAATTCTATGTAAGAGAAAGATATACAGCAATGATTAAGAAGGAGAGGGACCGTTTTAGAGCAGAGCCTTATCTTTGCCCCAAAGATAAGGTGGGGGGTAACTTGAACAAAATAATACTCAAATTGTATACTTAAGTAAAAGTATCAATACTAGAAACACTGTTACAAGTACCGGTAAGTCCATAAGTATTAGCATCAAAATATACTTTAAGTACCAAAAATAAAAGTACTCATTATGCAGAATGTCTCGTTTCACAAGTTATCATAAACCAAAGATTTATGTCAAGGACTTTACTATATGTAAATTGGCCACAGACCCCCATCTGAAAATATGTTGTTCCAGGAACCCCCCAGAAGCAAAGATTTGAGTTAAAAACGTTCGCTCCGAAAGAATATATATTCAAAGATTTGCGCCACATTTTCACAATTTTTCAAAAATAGCTAAAGTATAGCATAATGCTTAAAACACCAAAAAGGGATTCCCATCCTGAATGAGTTAAAGTTTTCAAATAATGGTAGTGTAGTAAAAGATATTTGATGTAGTAGAGTAGGTATTGTAGTAAAAAATAGAAAAGTGTACCTTAGTCAAAATTGCACTTGAGTACATGCTCCTTACCCCTCTAAAGTGGGCACTCCCTCATGCCTCCCTGGCTGCCGCCTGGCACCATGACGACCCCTGGGCTGCCTGGCGCCATATCGCTGCCGTGATGCCATCTCCCTTTCCCGCCTGTTTTCAGCGTCACGGTTGTCCTCTGTCCCCATGCCAGCTCCGAAGTCGAGGCCGTCATCAAAGACGCCGAGGGCAAACTGGCCATAGCCCGAGGGGAATGTAAACAAGTGCTGGTGGTCTACATTCTGAGATACAAAAAGATGAAGACATCAAAGAAGGATGTTGTAACTGATATGGTATAAAACAGTAGAACATTTTATCCAGTCTACAATGAACAGATGGCTAAAGCTACAGCATATGTCAATATCAGGTCATAGGTCACGCCCATGGAAGTCTTCGAGAAGATATGATAAACATGCTTTGTGTTTGTTTACCAAGATAATACAATCATTCATAAATGTCTTTGTCACACAATTAGAGAGCTTAGTGCAGTATAACCATTATATTGCTTATATAGTATATTAATCTGTGACTAAGCCAAGCTAACTTCTGCCACACAAAGGTCAGAACTTGGCCAGGCATATGTTAATTGTCATCTCCCCAAGACGACAATATACTCGTCTGGCAGAGATATACCTGCCAGACGAGTGGGATACAAAGGCTGAAAGGCATGCATTTACATTCCAATGGGTGATTGAGGGTCGCGCCCTACCGCAACGGCCAATCAGCTGTCCATTTTAATAGTTCTCATGTCTTGTTTTGTCCTCTTTTTTCTCATTGTATGGATTTTGGCCAGGCCAGAAATGGATTTGGACAGGCGGCCGCCTGCCCTCGCCTTATTGTAGATACGCCTCTGCGTTAAACAAAAAATAATATACACTGCTCGGCTGAAATGTGAATGCAAAATAGAAATGTAATGAGGGAAATTCTAATCACACGTCCTGTTCAGCAGGATAGATGCAGGGAGATATGTGATTGAAAGATGTCAGTTAATAATGAGTTTGGAAACCTCAAAAAGCTGCTGGTTCTGGTCTCCACTGGAGATGCTGGACATGGAGCCATTGTCAGCACTAAACAAGAGACAAATACAGTTTGTAACAGTTAACAAAGTTCTGATCTATAATAAGTCACGGCGGTGTCACACAAACCAAAAATAGCGAAACTCACAAAGCATTGAGCGCTTGTAGATCTGATATTTTTTACACACACCACCACCATACTACAGATTATATACAATAGGATATAAAGCATATAGACCTAGGCTATTTCTGAGAATTTCAGCCTAAAATAGGGATGCCAGAGTAGATTGTCAAAGACTAATTTAACTTAAAGTCATGTCATTTCGTTACTCTTGAGACATTTAATTGAAAGACTTCACAGCGAAATTGTATTGTAATGTATGCAGTGTATGTATGTATACAGTAACTACACATGGAGAAAAACTTGTTCATATATGACTAGGCTTCAGAAAAACACACCTTCGCTCCTCCAGCAGTTCTTCAATGAATCCTGACTCACATCTTGGACAAGTGTAGTCCTGTAAACAGAACACCCCCCCATCCAACACATTAGACTTAAGCTAAATATTTAATATTGACAATAATACCACCTGTTCCATAATTTCCCAAATATTGTTGGCCAATGATGCACAATATCCAAATAACTTTAGGAAGCCAGTTCCAAGAATACGCTTGAATTAATTGCACTGGAGTAATCAGGGCCATAAATATTGTAATGACGATATACCAGTATTTGCTGGCTAAAATCAGGAAGTCGCTGCGTCATTACTGGCAAAGTGGGGGAAACTATGGCTGATTCACATTCGTTTTCATTGTGAGCTGGAAATCTTTACTGTTCGCACAGAGTGACAGAGATCATTCTAGCCTAGGACTGGCACGTTAATGCTTGCTGAATAGCAAAGCAAGGAAGAATGCACAGTGGTATTGTTGCTGCAGGCTCATTCAGTACAGAACCTACAGTAGGCATTGAAACTACTACAGAAAATGTAGCAAATCATGCCATATGTTTCACAAATTTAACAAAAGCCACGGTATTCAGTTCACAACCCTACAGGTAACTGTAATATCAACACTATGCCAGTGTAACACTGACATTAAGATGCATTAGACAAGGGTCAAGAGCCTGGGCAGACAGCTTCTAAACACTGAGCTAGTTAGCTAGCTAACTAGGTAGCGTTAGCACCCAAGCCACGATAGAATAGACTGGATCGATAAATAGGACCTAGTTAACATAAGCTGGCTAACAGTTCGCTACAACACTACAATGGTCTCCTTTCGTACAATGGTCTTGTGCTACTTACGGGGAGACGAGGACTAATCTCTGCTGAACATCTGTGACAGAAGAACCGGCTGGGCCATGGAGGTGCTTCAGCCATCTTTACTAGCTAGTAGACACTGGTGAGGCTGGGGAACGGGGCTACCCCACACAATACACCTACCAAGGATACGTCACTGTACGTCACAACAATCGGAAGTGAATGTAGCCTGTATTTTCTTGTACGCACCAGGCGTGTCTTCGCTGTCCCCTGACAAGGCGGACATTATTACTAGATAAACATGTCTGTTTTCAACTAAACATGTGTCGAAGTGACTTCACTGTAGCCAGCCAGTTAAGAATACGTATTGTTTTTTTGTGACACCACCGATAAAACCTTGGTAACTGACTGTACGCTGGCGAACTACGGGGTCCTGGAAGGGACAGTATTTATCTTAGATCGAAGTTGCGTTTTGAGCCGTCAACGTCAACGTCCGACCGGACCGCACTTGCCTCAACAACCAGTGAGTCAACCATCAATGAATAATTAAATCAGTCAGTTATGGGGATTTGTTGCGGCAATGTTGCCTAAGCAGTAAATTGTTAAAGGTAGTGTAAAATATTTTCCTTAAAATAAGTGTCTGTAAAGCTCTATTTTGTGATTGTACTCATTGCTATAGCCTATTTATATTGTTTGTTCAGTAACAGGAGTCTCTCCAGCTTTTTATTGAACAGAAAATGTATTTTCAGGTCGGGATACCAATTTTATTAAAATCAGGATAGAGAACGTCAGTATACAGATTAAACAAGTGGAATTGTAAAGTGTTGACACAAAGAAATGAGCAGACAAAATTGGAACTGGAACATTATAAAAACTAGAAAAAGTGCCCCTGGGGCGCTGGTCTCCACCAGGCCAGGTCAGGTTATTGTGGCCTCCTGAGGATGATCCACAGCCGCGTATGACACCGCCTGGCACCGCAGACTCCATCTCAAGCTTCTGAGGATTCCAGATCGCCATATGGTGAACTTCATCATGGAGATGCTGTCAAACCGCAGCTTCATCCTGTGGACCAGCGATGGTCCAGAGAAGATTGAGGAATGGCATTCCCCAGGGCTCTGTCCTTTCCCCAATGTTGTTTATCTACGACCTTCCAGAGATAACATCAAGGAAGTATGGGTACGCAGATGACCTGGCCATCATGCTACGACAACCGACCTGGTCCTGGAAGATGGTCTTAACCAGGACATGGACATCTTAGCTTCCTACCTCCGTAGGTGGCGCCTGCAGCTCAGCACAGGCAAGACAGTGTCTGCGGCATACCACCTCAACAACAGAGAGGCTAAAAGGGAAATCAATGTGTTCGTTGACAACAAGGGCCTTGAGTTCCAACAAGCCCCAAAATACCTTGGGGTGCGCTTGAATAGAACTCTGTCATTCAACCAACACCTTGAAGACGTGAGGGCCAAGGTCACATCAAGGGTCTCACTTATCCAACACCTTGCTGGTACAACCTGGGGAGCTTCCGCCAACACATTGCGGATTTCCACCCAAGCCCAGGTCTTCTCTGCAGCTGAATACTGTGTAGGAGCCCTTAGCAAGGAAAGCCAGGATACACGACTGGCATATCCTGCACAACACTACAGTGGAAATAGAGCCTGCAAACAGACTCAAGTCCCGCCACCCTTACAACAAGGCGGCACAAGAGATGCTACATTCCATTCCGGTGGACTTATCCACCAGTGCATGGCTTCCGGCATCCTGGAAGCAGGAGTGGGAGTCTGCTGGGCCCTCCCACCTACCACGCTGGCAATGGACCCTGTCACCCTACTGAACCGCCTGCACACTGGAGTCGGCTGCTTCAAATCAGCAATGAAGAAGTGGGTCTTGACAGACGGTGCAGCATGCGAGTGTGGCGAGCCTGAATAGTCTGCCGAACACATAAATAACACCTGCCCCCTGTACACTACAGACCACCTTCGGAGGCCGGCCTCTTCCACATGGGACCAGAGATAAGGGCGTGGCTTCTCGATACTGAGTTGGACATTTGAGGATGATGCACGAAAGAAGGTGGCGCTATAATAGGCCAATGTGAATATGGTGCCATTTCTTCTTACGCCTTTGATGGAATTGGATGATTTGAGGCATTTTGTTCCAAAAATGTGCTATAACAGGCCAATGTGAAAAGGGTGCATGGGATTTATTCCTCAGCCTAGTAGGAAATTATGTAAAAACATTCATGTAAATTGCACACTGCATTCATGATTTGAGGCTTTTTGTTCAAAATGGGCCAATCCTGCAAATTTGGAAGCCAGTTAGCCAATTAGGATGGAATATGAAATATCGGACCGATCCGTCTTGAGCACATGACTATAGAGATAAGAGTGTAACGATGTGCTGGATTTAAAAAATGTGTTTTACAAAAGTCAGCGTCTTGGTGGCGCTATAAAAGGCAGATGCGATGTAGGGCAAAGGTTTTTCCTTGGCCTCTAGGAAGTGTGCTGTGTGCATTCAACATTTCACACAGATCAGTGCAGTTATAGGTAAAAATTTTAAAATCTGCGTCATGGTGGCGCTATAACAGGCTGTCCTGGAAAATTGGGGCAGAGGTTCGTCATTGGCATCCAGGGAGTGTGTGTGAAAAATCTTCTCATTGACCAGGTTAACGGTGCCGGAGATTAGCTGGTAACGGACAGACGGACGGACACACGGACGGAGGGCAAAACATATACTCTCTCCCCATGCCTTCGGCCTGGTGGTCGGTGGAGACAATTAAGCTCATAAATAGCTACTCTCTTCTGATTTCCTGGAATTGTGTCACCTACCTGAAAATGTATTTTCTGTTTATTAAAGAGCTGGAGGAGAGACAGGGAGACCCCCTGTTACTGAACAAACACTCTAGCAGTGGTTCCCAAACTGTGGTGTGCGCGAGAACCTTATAGGGGGTACGCGACATGAAAAGGCTAATGGTGGTGCTATGGTTTTATTTTAAATATATTAACATATTATGCCATATATGGCAAGTATATGCAGAATATAGCCTATGCTGCATATATAAGCCATATTCAGGTTCATGTATGTGCATAAATAGGAAATGTATGTCCCTATATAGCTTATGCAATTTATATTTCCATGTGGGGGCCGGGGGGGTGCGTCAGCTAGGTCAGGAGGTAACAGGGGGTGCATGGCCAAAAAGGTTTGGTAACCGCTGCTCTATGGCAATGGTTACTATCAGAATATAGTGATTTAACCTTTTAACAAAATACAATTTGTTTTAACCAAAAAATATCACACATAATGACACTAATAATGAGAATACATAATGGAACTGTAAAGTGTAAAGAGTCGACACAGTTAGACACTGTTTATGGGTTAATACGTTATATGATGGGCAAAAAGGATAAAACTAATTTGTTTTCCGAATTTGAAGTCAATGACCCGCACTAGCCTCATGCAGTGCCCAGGCATTTATTTTCTTTAGCATTCGGCTCAAATTTTTTAAATTACCCACTCATGAAACATTTTTATTAGGAAGAAAACCCAGAATGGATGCGAGGAACCGGATCCAGATCCAGATCTTCAAATAGTAAAATCAACAGGAAGTTAGCATTTTTTTAAAACAAAACAAAAAACAGCATGAGTTTTGGTGATGCTGTCTGAATCAACTCTGTTTGTTTGTTTACGTAGCCTACTAAAAGAGTGACTTTGAGAGCTGTTTCAGCGTACAATTTAAAGTCAATGAGGAGCATATTTTGAATTATCAATTTCTAATCACTGGAGCAATTATTCTTGATTTATTTTCCACATTTGGAGTTACATCATGGCAAGGTAACTACACAAGTTCACAACCCAAACCTCTACAAAAGTGGTCTTACCCTTTAATTGTTGCTTTATACAATGTTGCCACATGGTGGCGCTTTTGTGCATCAAGTGTTGTTGCATTTGAGGTGCAGGACAGAGGACAGTCATGACTCATGATGAAGGGTCTGTTTTCATAAAAGACTTCCAGAACCTTGACCACCCAGAGTAAAAATGGGAGGATGACAGAGAAGATCTTATTGCATTGCTTTTACAGTATATAAGCAATAAGCATACTTTAGGGTTTTAAAGGTATATCATGTCAATATGGTTTTGAGAAGCAATGCCTCAAGCCACAGATGGATTTTATTGTTCCTAGCTTTTAATGGAATAGAAACTTTTAATCCTGAATCACAATTGCTGTTTCAGATGTAAGAATGAATATGTCAACGGTTATATATTTCTTGTTGCATTGACATCCACAATGTCCAGAGGTGGTCTTGAAGATTTCAACAAGGACTATAATTTAAGAGGCAGAGTTGAAGTGATTGATTGAATACTAGCTAAAGCCATTGGTCTGTTTTTAGTACATTTAGTACATTTCCTTTGATATTTCACTTTCTCTAAGGTAACTTTAATCTTATCTCCAGAGGGCCGTAGCATTGCTGATTTACGTGTGGCTAACTGACTATGTCAGATTTGTATGCAGGGGTATTGAGTTTACTGGGCTACCTTGAGAAATATATCTAGTGCTTGGCACCACATGTTGAAAATAAGTAGGAGTTCCCATCTGATTGTCTCACAGCCAATCACAGCTCTCAAGCAGTCTGGCCTGATTTGATGTATAATTTCATGCCTCTGAGTCTGAAACTCTGAACAGAATCGCCAGACTGTTAACACAGACATCTGTAACATAACCAAGCTCTATGGACAGACATTTCATATAATTAATGCAAGTTGTAACCTGGATAAGCAGATTTCAAATCATACAAAATCATCACAAAAGTAATGCATACAATCTGTTTTGACTTTTATTATTATATTATAATATTATATGGTTGCAAAATAATTGATAAAAACTGTAACAGTGCAGAAACTCTTTAATTTTCAAACATTGTTTATATAATAATATAGATATTTAATGAGATTAGATCTCTTATTTCCTCAAAGTAGGGGCCATTTTTGCCATCTAGTTACGCCCTAATGTCCTCTCACACCAGTTAAGTAGCCTGGCTCCAGCCCTGAATCGCTAGCCACGCATTAAAATAAAAATTCAGGCTGAGTGTCAGTGTCACTGTCAAGTACACTTTTGGGAGTATTACTGGAGTATTTCCAATTTCCAGTAGGCCTACATTTAGCCTACTTCTACTCCACTACACCTCAGAGGCAAATATTGTATTTTTACTCCACTACAATTATTTGAAAACTTTGTAGATTTTGATTATTATTACAAAACATACAATAACCACTTCAGCCCTATAGTATTTCGGCAATTTGAAAATAGTAGATCTACAAGCTCACAATGTGTCGCATCATCGCGTTGCATTGTGAGCTTGTAGATCAAAAGATAATTTTAGACATTTGAAAACTTGTGAAATGGGACATTCTGCATGCATAATGAGCACTTTTACTTTTGGTACTTTTAAACACATTTTGATACCAATGCTTTTGTACTTTTACTCAAGTAAATTCCAAATCCCGGACTGTTACTTGTAACAGAGTATTTCTACATTGCAGTATTGATACTTTTACTTCAGTAAAACATGCGAATACTTTTTCGACCACTGCCTCGCACGGTCGCACCACATTGTTATGTCTGATCTGGCCGTGTGGGAGCAGGATAGACACGTCAGTCCCATGGGCTGAGATTAGAGAGTGTCTGATAGCGATGAGGTTTGCTATGTCTGCTTGGCTGAGGTAAGCTATTGTCCCCCTGCTGCACTGCACCCAGTGTGTCACTGCCGTCACAGACTCACAGTCCAATGTTCATTGTTGCAATCCAATCTGTGGAGTGAGTGAGTGACTGTGGGGCACGCGAGGGTCAGAGAGAGGTCGTATTAGTTGCAGAAAACAACTCAGTACCTTCTACAGTCTACATGATGCTCTTCAGATTAGAACTAACCAGGACTCAGGAGTTAGAATGTATGGACAAGAAACAACTCACCAAAGAGTTTTTTAAGTGCATTATTTACTGGCAGTGTATGATACCAAGCTGTACAGTGTACACACATTATTAGGAAAGTAAGGAGCGGCAAGCTCTATAGAAAATAAATACGAATAATATGCAAAAACAAGGAATTATGGGTAAACTATTTGCAGTGACATAATATGTCACACGTAATATTATTACATGTGATAGCCTATAGTTACCACACCTCATGGGTGGCAGCAGCCAGTAGGCATTACAGTGTTGCTGCCGAGGTGGTGCAGATAGGCTGCAATGGTCTGTTGCTGCCTCTGTCACCCCGTAGAGCTGTTCCAGACACTCCAGCAGGGAATGCCCTGCACAGTTCCGCTGGGCCCCAAGATCACACACACAGACGCACGCACGCACGCACGCACGCACGCACGCACGCACGCACGCACACATGCACGCACGCACACACGCACGCACGCACACACAAAAACAAACGGCAATAACAGCCGCCTGCTGGAACTTCCTGGGCCCCTTAGTCATGCGTCACTTGTTTTCAGTCCCACCCATTGATGTTGCTCTCTCCCTCGAGGCACACTCACTGTCTCTAGTCTCACTATAGTCTCTTGCAAGTGCTGAGCAGTGAGCATCACACACAAACACACACACGTGCGCCCACGTGTGTGTGCACACACACACGCACACACACACACACACACACACACATACACACACTCGAGCGTGCGTGCGCACACACACACACTCACTTGAGCGGGCACACACACACACACACACACACTCACTCACATGAGCGTGCGCGCACACACACACACACACACACACACACACACATTATGCACGCATTTACAGTAATGTCCATGAAGTGAGAGCCAGAAAGCTGTAAAGATCTACATTAGTGGTGGAAAGAGCAGATGTAAAACCTCACCAACACATTAAGAAATATATACTGCAATTTGAGACACAGTAGGCACACTCAAGATTGCGGCTGGTGTTCCAAACAGCACCATTTCTTCTCAACTTGTGTTTTTCAATGATTTGGTCCTGTCCGCAGACTTTTTCCACTCTGTGGTGAGGTGCTGTGTCACAGACAAAGACAATAGCATGTTTGTTTTGGAGTATTAGTTCATACAATGGCATCGTGAAGCAGCGAAAAAATATAAATGTTTCTACATCAACATAATTAGCTTCTAAAGTCTATAGTGCTCTTTGTCATAATAGTAAGGGTTGTGGTAACTCAATGCTTATTTTGTTTCTGTGCACATGAAGTCTTGATTTGATTTGGTATTTCATGGTGTTCTATTGTAACCACCAGGGTTCTGCAGCTGACTGCCACACTTTGATCTGCACTGACTTAGTTTAGATACAGCATGTGCTCATAAATATTTGGTCAGGCAAACAACATTTTAACATTATATTGGGGAAAGCATTTTTTTCTGCTTCTTCTGTTTTGTTGTTGTCTCTCTCCAATATTTGCTTCATCAGGTTTTCACTCCACATGGTTGATTTATCCGAAATCTCATGTTGGATCACCTCCTTCTTGGAAAACGGTGACTGCCAAATGCTACAGTTTAAGCAGCATTTATTACTGCAGAAGTTTTAATTGGGCTCTGTTAAGAGTAAGACAATAAAAACAACACAAATGGTAGCCAATGCCAACAGCTCTATTGATGTCTCATAGATGTTGGGGAAGATATACTATACTTTTACTGGCATGTACGTATGTGCTTGTGGGTGGGTGTGCATGCATGCCTGTGTTGTGTGTTCACGTCTTGCTTCATGGCTTGCCTCTGTGCTCTGTGCTGAACAGAAAGCTAATGACACCACACAACGAGTCCCGAGTCCCCTAATTTCACTGACAATCAGTCTGTTTACTTGAGCACAGTGTTATAGGGAAATAGGTACCATATGAGCCGCAAAGGTCTTTAGGGTTATATTGTCCCCAGGTGCCAAACAGTGAAACTCTAGTTACTGGCGAGTTGGATAATTGTGTCCTAATGGTAATTATAGCTGCTGCTGCTACTGAGACTTTAAATTGTAATTAAATCAAAATCAAGGCAGTGTTGTTGAGTGTTCCCATTCTCATCTTTGCTGGATTTCTGCTTGTCAAACTGCAGTGCAGGACAGTTTTCAGGGAACTGAACCAACTTTCCGTGATAAACAAACAGGTATTTGGGCTCTTTGTTGGGCCAACACTTATAAAAAAGAGAAAAAGAAAGGTTTTCATCGTGCAAGGGCCACCTGAAATTTGATGGGAAATTGTGGTCATAGCATGGTATGTTCCCAGGCCTCAAATTGCAGAGGTGAATACTGAATCAAAATGTATCCTAATTGGCACATTTCATTGTCACTTTCACGCTATGGGAGTCTCATTATTTTAGCATGCACTGACACCAGACTTAATTTTGTGACCATATCATTACAGTTTACGTGGTTGGTTAGCATATTTGTCCCATACTTGGCCCAAGTGCTCAGCACGGAATTGTTACTTCACTCGAGCCTGCAATTGTGTTTCAGCCACAAAGTGTGTGCGACATATCAATCAACAAAAATTACAACTGAAGAAAATTACCCTTTTCCTGTTGAAAATATGTCATTTTGTATAGTCTTACTATAAGAAGGTAAGTAAATATTATGTCAAATGTCTTTCATCATGTCAAATATTTAACATAGGCCTATTTCCAAACATTTACTGAACATTATGTTGTATTCATAGTGCACTGTGACATGCTGCTGCTAGACATACTATACTGTAAAGACCACACGCAGAATGCCTGGACCAGAAAAGATCTGGTCCCAGAAGACACAAGCAGGAAATCAAATAATTCTACAGGCTTAATTAGGGACAATTAGAGCTTGGTATAACTCCCCAAATCTACTGATTTCTTCTCACGATGGTATACCTCTAGTAACACTACTTTTAATGTCCAGTGAGTATGGTTGCAAAATGTTGTTTTCCAGTGGTGGGAGGTTACAGAATTTACAGTACAATACTTACAGTATGTAGTTTTGAGGTATACTTCCATTTTTACATTTCAGATGAAGATTTGCTACAATGGATAGGGCCTACAGCAATACATGTTTAAAATAGCTCCCTAGGAACACTTGACTTAACTATAATAAAGTTCTATTCTATTGTATTTATAGTGACTCATAGGAATAGACTATGTGACAACCAGGTATAGTCTGGTGACCACCGGAGAGGCGGGTGACAGCCGGAATGTAGACAGCACCCCGGGAGCAGTATGGGTTGGTGCCCCAGCCTGCATCCTCCGTGAGAAGGAAGCCCAAAAAACCTTCGGTGAGGCCTTTAGGAGGGCCATTCGAGCCGCAAGCGGAGCCTGCAGTACCACCGTTGCCCAAGTGAAGCCTGCAGAACCATTGCGGCTCAAGAATCCACCACAGCACCAGACACTTCATCCACCACTGAAGTATCTGGTGCTGGGGGTCTGGTGCAACGCACAGGTCCTGGCTATACTCCTGGTGAGAGCAGGAGTAGACCTAGTGAGACGTAGGAGGGGCCCGGACTGGAGTCAACCCACAGAGCCTAGTCCCTCCACTTGCCAGAATTGTGCCCCCGAGGCCCGGCAAAGTAGTTCCGGAGTGGTCCCAATGGATTGTGTGGCCCTGGTCTTTCCCTAGTGGGTCTGATCGAGGGTAGCTACTGGGACGTAAGTCGGGACTCCACCTTCAGCAGTACAACAGTAGCATGCTGCTTAGTGCTTACACACCGATGCCTCAATATTAATACATCTAATCTAGCCTACTCTGATAATCATTGAAATATAGAGTGTTTGTCCAGTAACAGGGGTCTCACTGTCTCTTCAGCTCTTCAGTAACCAGAACATTTATTTTCAAATCATACTAATCGCAATCCATTTATCCAATCAGAAGAGATAACTCATAGGCTACAAGAAGTGGAACACTATAATTGAAGCTGATTCATCTGAATACTTTATTTTGGCAAGTGAGGCATTACTTTTTTCATGCAGGACATTTTCTTGCAATGGAATCTTTTCAGATTAGTGTTTTGGTACTTTTACTTAAGTTAAAGATCTGTGTATTTCCTCCACCTCTGTTGTTTTCAAGATCAATGTCCTCAGCAACAGAAAGAGCTTTAAAATTGTAATTCTTATAGTTCAAATTATGCCTTCAGCTTCACTACAATATTTAGAATCTAGTTTCATCATCCTATCCCTGTGGGGCTGCGGGCAGTGATCATAAAGATGTAGACGACAAAGGTTTTTTTTCCTGTAGTAGCATACTGTATGTATATGACCTAAGAGATTGAGCTGATCTTAATATTTACAGCAGTGGTTCTGAATCAGGGCCCACTTGAATCGGCTGCTGCGTTAAAACACATTTAGCCCAGCCTCTGTTGGACATGTGTTTTGGGGATGCACTTCCTTGAACCCGTTTTGGAATAGTATTTTTGATGCTTTCTCAACCATTTGTCATATACCAATTGCGCCCAACCCGATAACTGCTATATTTGGAGTTCCCAACGACGATGCACCAATTACCTCTCCCCAAGCCAATTTCATAGCTTCTCCGCAATTGGAAATCTGATAAACCTCCAACATTCACAAATTGGGTCAAGGATGTTCTATCCTTTATAGTACCATTGGAGAAGCTCAGATACAACAGGTACAAATCTCGCCGGAAATTTGTAAAGGCTTGGTCCCCTTTCATTGAATTCACCCTTTCACTTTCTTTTGATGCTGTATCCTAGCTGTTATAAGTGATTTCTAGAAACGATGTACACTCTCAACTCTTTCAAAGTTTTTCATTTTTGCTTGTCATGTTTTATACTGATAATTGGATGTGTGGTAACCTCTTTTCCTTTATCAATTGTACTACTGTCTGGTTAGAGTCTGGTTGGTTCACTGTGTAGCCCCTTAATCTAGTAAAAGGCAATTTTTATTGTATTTTATTATTTATTATTTTATTCATATATTATTTATATCCTTTATTACCTGTTGTTGTTGTTTTTTTATTATCATCGTGGTTTATGGTTTTATTATTGTTGCTTTTGTTGTTGTTGTTGTCTTCTTTTGTGATGGAACCGGGGAGGGTGGGGTATATGTGGGGTTGTTTGTCTACCAAAATTGAAAATCCTATAAATAAAGCTATAAAAAAAAAAAAAACATTTAGCACGAGCATGTGGCCCTTGCCACGTGAAAACTACAAAAAACTACAAATCGCGGGTCCTGTGACGCGCCATCTTGAACCGGAAGTATGACCTGCATCCTGTCCGTATTAGCATGCAACACGCTAATATGCTAAGCGGAGCAACGCGCAAGGATTTTATTGGCATCCTCATTTCACCAAATCTAAAGATTGCGGCTATTATGGGACTCTCGACTATCATTTTTCAACTTTTTGTTTTCTCTCGTCCGTTCCAAGATGGATGCCGTTTCAGGTGATACACGCCGTATCCAAGAGGCCTGCCGTAAACGCACGGCGTAAACCGTATATTTACGACATTGATGGGCAACGGAAAATATTGTAAAACGTATGGATACGTGTTTCGCGGTAAATGTGTTAAGTGGTCGAATGGTTGCGGGCTGCATGCATTGTTTGAGTATGTTTATTTTAATGGTCATTGGTCAATATTAATCAATCGATTGTGTTCCCGCTTGGACCGATGGAACTATCAAAGCATAATATTATCTTTGTCATAATGAAAACATTTTTTTTCCAAGGTTTTAAAGAAAAGATACCATGTCATTGTTTCTACATTTTTTATTGTCATTGAAATCTTGTGTTTTCCCAATTATGTGGCGTCCCGCTTGTAATATCCTCATGGCCCACCAGTGGCACCGACCCACAGGTTGAGAATCACTGATTTACAGGTTCTTGTGTCAGATCTACCATCAGGGGTTAATGTACTGTAGGGGAGATTTAACATGACTGAAAGACAAGTCATGAAATTAAGTTAAGTACACGGGAAATAACGTCTGAGGCAGATATGTTCTGATGTAAGTGATAGCTCTGATATCTATTACTTTCAGCTGTGTGGGACGGGTCTGTTTATGGTCTAGTGGCGTGATCCAATGAGTCACTGGGTGGTCTCTCGGGCACTGCACAGAGCCTGGTTTCATCACAGCATCGACGCAAAGCTAACTGTTGGCTGTCATCTTACTGGAAGTAGTAAGGCGGTGCAGAGGAAATGATACACCATGTGGATGTTATGGACGAAAGGATGTTCTGTGTTGAGAAATAAGCATTACGTGTCAGAAGAAAATGAGCAAACGGCTCTGAAATGTTGTGTGTATAACATAACATAACATAACACACACATTTGTAAGGATATAAACAACTCGGCCAGTGATTGCGGTGCCATGTGTGTGTATCTGCCCCTGTGGCTACAACAGGTGGCCTCCAGGAACCAAACAGATATAGGTGTACGATCCATCAGTGTTACACATCAGACATGACCCCACCTACGCACTGACCCACACACACCACATGTGCTGCAGTCTCATTCCATCAATTCAGGATGCAGAGATTATAATGTAGAGGGTGGTGTGCGGAACAAAATACAGTATTTGAGGTCGTATTCTCAGTGTAATTAGAATAGCCTTGAAATGGCTCATCCACGCACCCTGTGGTTATGCCACTGCCCCCATTGTGTGACAAGACTCGAGTAGCATCATATCCTAGGTGAGTCAGAGGGATGTGTCGTAATGATATACAGTTTACAAGGATTAGGTTGTTCATGTTGAAAGTATTACAAAGTCACGATGACTGCAGTGACCGGGTAATTTGATTCAGCTGGACAACATATCTGATACAACTATTTCTTCCACAGACTTCGAATGTGTGAAAATCATTGTTGAGCAAACCAATACAAAGTCTGGTATTCTCTGAAATATCGATGTGTCTTCATTGCAAATTCCTTCAGGGCATGCATGTTCCGGTGATCTAACAATGCATTATGACCACTGACCAGCACTTATAATACCTCTACTGACTGAACTACACAGGCAAGGTACTCTGCTATGTAGATGCCTCCACACATAGGCTAATGTATATACTATCCCCACACATCTTAAATCCCATATTAAAATTAGCTACTACTACTAGGCGGACCATGGCCACTTCACTCTGACTCTGACATAACCATAAACAAACCCGATACGCCTTAAGACATGTCATTATGACTCAGAAATAACCATAAACAAATGCCCATATAGGCATATATGGAGCCACAGATCCGACCACTATGCCCATATATGGTCATGTGCATATACAGTATGGCACCGACCGACTTCAAACTCAGAACGCACAACGACTCAAGGGAGTGCAGTGCCCGCAGCCTAGTCGTTCAGATATGTGGTTGTCCAGAACCGCCAATCCAACCGCATGCAATACAGAGTATGGGCATATACAACTAATGGGATCAGGTATCTCCATATAGGCATAAAAGAAACACAGGTATACTGGGCCATGGCTCAATGGTCCAGGCACCTTGGCTGGTAATCCAGTCTGGCAGTGTGCCGCGGGTTCGACTCCCGATCCCGACGGCCTTTACTGCATGACTTCCCCCCATCTCTCTCCCCATTTCCTGTCAGCCTACTGTCTGTCCCTCCATAAAAAATATAAAATAAAGGCGAAAGCCACAAAAAAACATAAAAAAAAGAAAAAGAAACACAGGTAGACAGACATTTTCAAAGATCTCCAAAAGGGACACAGACAGACAAGTGCAAGGCTACTATGACTCAGAACTCTAGATCAGGGGTTTTCCAGAACCTCAAGGAACCCTGACCCCACTTTGAGAACCACTGCTCTAGATGTGAGGGCCACGTAGTAATGAACCATTATAAAGGTGTAGTATATTAGCAGTGCATGCCCAGCATAGTGTGAGAAACAGAGCCTAATTTATACACTACTGTAAAAGAAACAAACAGCTTTGTTAGCTTGTAGTATTTAAATTAAGCTTAAAGGCAACTTCAATGGGCAAAAATAAATAAATAGGGCATGTCATGTGCGTCACGACAAGATGAAAAAATAGAAATACAAAAATATTTGTATGCTGCTGGTGCTTATAACTGTAGTGTCAAAGTGGCATTCTTCACTTCATTTGGAGATCTCACAGAATGCAAAAAAAGAAAGAGAAACATAAATGTAAGGAATTTTGTGTGGCAGGCCAAACAACAGCCCCTAAAATTCATTGTTATTTTCCTTGTTTGCAAAAACAAAACATCTAATTCCATTCCCAATGTAATAAAAGGGTGCTGGATAAGAATGTAAACATCTCTGTAAACCTGAACCAGATGCGGCTGAATGGCACATTGCAGGAGAGAGAGAGGAGGGGGGGGGGGTGAGGTACTTTATACAGAAAAGTGAGTCAGTAAGGCCCCTTCTTTTATTCATCCCCAAAGTGTCTTCACCATCCATCCTTCAACTCCAGCACCGCACTTCTAGGTACCTCACCCATGCAGAACAGAGCTATCCCTCTGGAAAAGGGGGCAGAAAAACTGCTCAGCCTGGCTTTGATTCTCTGCTACCTCCCAAGAGAGACCTTGTCAGGGAGGAGGCCCTACCATGTCACGCACAGGCTGGCTGGATGGCTCAAGAAATATAATGTATCTGACGCTAGTGCCTGCATGACCTGTGGCAGTGCCTAACCGTAACCTCATGTGGGTTAAACTTTACTTTTCATAGTTATATTATTCCATAACAATTTTCATGTTTCAAATTTATATTGATTTTGGACACATGAGTACTGTCACTGTGACACCATTTTGATCTTTAGCAAGGAATGTGATTTTTCAATGAATTAGACATTAAAAGAAGAGACATTAATGGCAAACATTATACTTTATGTTGAGTTCAAATGGCAGTACAAAAATACAAAAATAAGTTGATGCATTTATCATTCAAACTTTACAGTAGGTACACAGGTACACAAAACTTCTATTTACAGGAGAATCTTTTGTGTTGTGCTGAGAATTTCACAAAGAAATATTTGGTATTACACCAAGTAGGCTATTGAAAGCAATTTTTCAGCCTAAGTTTTGAGTTTAAAAAAATTCTGATCTCTGACAGTTGAAAATCAGCCATTTTTACTAAAATTCCAATGGGCAGCAGTGTCAACAATGAACAAATACATTCATCTACGTTGGCGACGCAGTCAGGTGAGCGGAATTGGCCTAATTCAAGGTCCATTCCCAGACAAATGTGATTTGGCTTTCAATTAAATGATGCAAATCAGTTTTGTCTGTCTAGTAAGTTCTTTAAAAAGCACAATCAATTCAAAGGAACCAAAAAAAACAACAACATTGGAATGAACTTGTATGACCCACCGATTTACGGACTAAAGCCAAGGCATCAACAGTGGAGGTATTGTGGAGGGCTTGGTGTTGAACCAACACAAAATAAAACTAGAGAAAGAACTAAACTCTTAATTTTAGTGGTCAGCGGGTGGCTTAGAGTTTTGATTAGGGTCCAGCGTAAACATGTGGAGAGGGAGGAGAGAGAGAGGAGATACTGTATGGTTTTGTTTGGACTGAGCTCCCTCCCTCACCTCCAAACAAAGGGTGAAATCCAGACAGCACAAGCTGCAGTTGTCCTGTTTTTGGTTGTGGCGAATTAGAAACACATTGGCAGCCAGGCTACAATATAAAGTGGTATTGCATTTCCAAACAAATTAAAGTCGCTCTCCATACAGCTTTAAGGGGAAATAGTTTGTTTGTGTGTGTGTGTGTGTGTGTGTGTGTGTGTGTGTGTGTGTGTGTGTGTGCGTGTGTGCGTGTGTGCGTGTGTGCGTGCGTGCGTGCGTGCGTGCGTGCGTGCATGCGTGCGTGCGTGCGTGTGCATGCGTGCATTTGTGTGGGTGTGTGTGTGTTGTTGTTGGAACGGAGTTGTGGGTGTGTGGTGTACATGAGCTGGGAGGTAACAGTAAACAAATGTAAAAAGTTGTACAAATGAACGAATGCCAGTGACCATTAGTACTTACACAATAAACACAATAACATAATAAATACATATTTGCATCAGCTGTTCTAGGAATATATTTGTATACAAGATAAAACCATAAATAGAGCTTAATACCCTCTCCAATAAATAGTAGTGGTATTCTATTTACATTATGCACACACATCGTTGTCTAGTGGAATCCTCCAATGTCCAAAACTGTTACTTTTCAGGATTCAAATTCGGGAAAAGAAAAGAAAAATAGCTGCGCTTTGAGGTTGTATCTGCTATTTTTGATATTTTTGTGTGACACTGTATGATCAGGTGGGAAATTAATTAAAAAAAATAAAGTTAAAATATGGAGATAAAAGGTCCGACAAATTTCTCTCAAGACTTATGTCTTCATCTACCCCTGGTTCCACATCCCCACTCCCTATCAATCTACATGCATCAACAAAACAATGTTTGGTTTCCCTTTCTTGGAAGGAGCAAGAAATGCCAAAGAAAATCTTCCAACAAGGTCTCCCAAGTCAAATGTATTGTCATTTTATGTACACAGGATAGGAGTGAGTGATAGTTCAATAAGAGGTCATCATTTGAAGCTAGAGGAGTGTCATGGAAATTAACAGTAAGGTAAAGGAGGATTCTTTAGTACTACAATGCAACAAGTCCATTTAGACTGCATTTTCCTCACTGCCTTCAAAATCCTGATTTTTCCTCGGAGGATCTGTGGGCGAGAAAGAAAAAGGAGGTGGGGAGAGAGTGGAGAGAGAGAAAGAGAGAGGATATTACCATAAGGTCCTGCGAGAGACTTACTCACAAAAGAGTGGATTATTATGGCCCTGACAGTATATAAACCAGTGTTGATTTTGACAGCGCATTTTGAGGTTGTTTTAGTCATAATCTTCTGAATAACATTTCTCATATTTTAGTCATCTAAAATGTTTTAGTGTCAGTCTAGTTTTAGTTGACAAAAATTTATTTTGACGTCGAAATGCCTGATTTTACACTTGGTTACATGCTGAAAATAGCCGCTGCGATGCGTTGTGAGCTTGTAGATCTGCTATTTTCAGAGCGCAACCAACCAGTAAAACCAATTTACTTTTTGTTAGTGAAAAAAGGTATAGTAAACAAACATTTTTCGACATAGTTTTAGTAAAGGAAATCAACACGAATAAATATACAATTCATTCAACTATGCCATGCCATTCTAAAACTGAAGTGAGTGAGTGAGTGAGTGAGTGAGTGAGTGAGTAGGAAAGTGAGTGAGACAAACAGACAAACAGAGATGGCACACACGCATGCATGTAGAGAGATCATGTGACAGTTTGACAGTCAGAGAAAAGGGAACACTTACTGTTGCAGTGACCATAGTGACGGACTCCTATGGACCGACCCAGGAAGCAGGTGGCCCGACGGAGATGGCAGGCACTCGGGTAAGTGATGTTGTCGTTGCCACAGATGGGCTGCTCAGAGGACATGGGTATCGGGCAGGGGGTTGTGCGACACATCACGCAGTGGGCGCTGTTGGTCTGGTCCGTCACACAGGTGTGAGTACCCGGACACACGACATTGGAGCATGACTCTGAGGGGGTGCAAGAACCAAACTTAGGCCGCCTGTCCGTGATCATACAATGCGTTCAAATGTTTGTAATGGATCAGAAAAGGCTTGGCTGGCGTGGACATGGGATTAATGTTACTTCGGTGATCATTTTGAAGCGGAGAAGTACTTACAGTACGTACACCTACTGTACGTATATATTTGCTTACTTTTGCACTCTCCCTGGTACATGATCTCCAGGTCAGGATGTCCCATGCAACGGGCCATCAGCAGAGCGCACTCATCCTTATACGACCTCCCATCACTGCCGCATACAGCGTGCTTCCGGGAGATGTGGGAGCAG
This sequence comes from Electrona antarctica, assembly GCF_951216825.1. Taxonomy (NCBI): domain Eukaryota; kingdom Metazoa; phylum Chordata; class Actinopteri; order Myctophiformes; family Myctophidae; genus Electrona; species Electrona antarctica. The sequence continues at coordinate 18,514,012 of NC_136812.1, forward strand.
TCAGGGGAACATACACACTGAGGCCTTCCGGTCTTCATCTTGCAAACCTTCCCTGGGCTGCATTTCACACCCTCACAAGTATCTAAAAAAGCACACAAAAGAAAGGGGGGGAGGAATTCTCAGATTTAGATGTGCTCCACGTGGTGTCTTTTTTACAGTTATGCCGTGTATAATAACAAGTCCGCAGATATCAGGTGATCTGATCTGCAGACATTTTCTAATTAAACCAAGCATGAAAGTGAGGGGATCCCCCCATCCCCCATGCCATAACATTTTTTTACTCTGCACAATATTTACAATAATCATATCTCTTTATTGACGGTCACACACGGGAATGTCTCGCTGGGGCGGAATGTGAGGTTGCAGTGTTTTCATAACAATGAGATCCATCTGTGCTGCTGCACCCAGACTGGGTTAAGCCCCTGTGGAGGGATGGAGGGGCTCCGCTATAGCAGACAGAGTTCAAAGAGCTGTCAGGGAAGTTTACAGGCTGAGAGATGGGTCTTAAATGAGGAAGCCCAGGCTCCACTAACACCCCATAACGTCAAATCTCAGGAGGAACTGTAATCCTATACACAGTGCAGAGACAACATGACACCTCGTGCAGGCCTCTTCCCAGGACCTTTTCTGAGCCTGTTATGGGGGACACTGCTCAGCCTTCTCAGCACTGAGCCTCTGGGATCCCGCACAAAAGCAGGAACGTTTTTCATAGTTGGAGTCTGGAGTCTGGAGTCTTTCTCACACGGGTATTAGTGCATACCCCTTCTTATTGAATAATCAGTATTATCATATGGTGTGGTATAAGAGTTGGGATTCCTTCTATTAACATGTGAATTCAAAGATGAGTGTCATACACAGCACTATAGTCAGTGTCCAGGAATGCTGTGAATCAATCTTGAGGAGTGACGCAAAACCTCAAGGATCCTAACTGGAAGTCGTTTTATCAGCCCATATGCCATGATATTATTCCAGACTATTCCATTGATCTGCCTTTTCTTGGCATTAGGCCATTAAGCATCTGGTGACGTTCATGATGCCAACATATTTTCCCGCAGAATGCCAGATGATCAGGACAGTGTTACACAATAGGTTAGACCCAGATGCATTTGGCTGGCATTTTTAAGGTAGACATCTCTCTATTCTAATTTCTAACTAGGACTGATAAAAACCTGATTGCAAAGGGAGTCGATTCACTTAACTTCAGAGGAATTATAGCTAGTAGCTTGCTAAACGGATTCTTTAAATTAAAATGCCTTGGGATAAAGCAAGGTGCTATTAAATCCAAGTAGGACAGGCTATCATAAAGTAAGGCTGTCAATGATTGTTTAGAGGGTTTATAAACAAAGGCGGCAATATTCCGGGTCGGATGAGGCCATTGGCAACGTCTGAGGGAAAATGTCATGTCCTTGCAGTGTCTGGCGTTATCAGGAGCTTTGTGTGTGTTTTATTCACTGCTGTAAATGGCAAACTGCTAAATAATGATGATGATGATGATGATTAAGCTGTCATCAGTCAACTCCTGTAAACAAGTGTAACAATAGTGTCTACGACTGTGCTTCAGTGTCAAGTTCATTCATATTGTAGCATTTTAGTGCTGAGCTTTGTTATCAAGTGAACAGAGCATATTATGTATGAGTATACCGGTACTGTAATTCAATTAGCCCTATTAATCTAAATATAAATATGCATACATGCAGATTATTATGTCTTGTTTATTTTCAGTAAGAAGACCATGAATAATTTCAAACCAACCCGGGGTTGGTAGTAGTATATTATTTGTTGACCGGGGTTTTTTCTTTTCTTTTTTAACTCTACATAAAATATGTTTTGACAGAAATGTTCAATTTATAAGCCTCCAACTTAATACGTTATGAGATTTTAGATCTGCTATTTTCGCCAAAGGTTTGCCACAGAATAGGGACTGTAGGGTTCGTTTGTGCGTTAGATCTGCCCGTAGCTGGGATTTTGTAACATAAAAGCATAATTCACAATTTGGCCTGTGATCACATGAACAAGTGCTCCCTATGAAAACAGAATTTAACTCTGGCTGAACCTGAATGAACCTTGATGAAATTCCAACAGAGGAAACTTTTCGGGACAGCTGGAGGGAGTTAGATGGAACGTCTGGCCTAGATCCATGCCTGCATTTTGTTAAAAAGCTTCACAGGGAACTCACTGTATAAATACCTTACTTTGGAAATGGCTTGGTTGAAATAAGTAACTCTTCAGATAGAGACATTGTGTGTAAAGCAGTGTTTTTTTAAATTAGGTCCGCCTGAGGACCTAGAGTATAGGGCCCTGGCTAATCAAGGACACCAGGTGAGCTAGACCTCAGCCACACAGGCAATGAAAATCACTGGTTTATGGTTTATGTTTGGCATTTGAAGATATGTCTACATTTTTACAATAACAACACTTAACATGCATAGCATGTACACAACAGAACACATGACCTGGTGATATAGTTATTATTAGAAATGTGTAACACGTTGGTTGGCGTACCCTGAAGATCACTACTGACAACTGTGATGATTTTGAATGCTGACTGAAACTAACTATAAACAAACTATTGTGCACTGTAAGTGCACGCACGCACGCACGCACGCAAACACACACACACACACACACACACACACACACACACACACACACAGTAGAAATTCTGTGTGCTTCATAGTTTATGCTTATGCTTTGTTTTGTATCAATTCTCTGCAGTTACTGAATCAAGGTAAAGCCCATTCTGACTCAAGAGTACGTGGACAACATTATCAGTTCTTCACTAGCAGGTGGTGGTTGTGGGAGTTGCAGTGAGATGAATCATGTGTTTGTGTACAGTACCTTTACAGGGTTTGCAGGAGACGATTCCCAGGAAACCCAGCAGGCTGACCTCATTCATTGGCAGACTGGTGTTGGACCAGGCCGTGTCCAGACGGCCTCCAGCACAGCACTCCTCTCTGGTCACTCCCCTCATCAACACCATGTCACACCTTTGATCTTGGCTTTGCTGCAGCCAGCACATCCCAGCTGAACAGAACCACAATAAACACACATGTGATAAGGCAACGTTATATTAAAAATATTTAAGCAGTAATAAAAGCAGTAATGTTAACCTACTCATATGACCAAACCTTGAGATAAATAAACCATTTTATCGGTTGAAATTATATACTTTATTTCAACTGTCTGTCCAAAGCCTTTTGACTTCCACATTGTTTCATGTATTCTATCAGTCAGCAGAAAGGTATGGCCGCAGTGACCTTTTACAAGTACATTCACTATTATTACAAGTATATATTCAACATAGTGAGCATCATATGGAGCATGCGTGCTATAAGTACATTAGGCTAGACTATATTTAAGTTGAAATTGAATTCTCTTGCATAATGTACATGCTGTAGTTTAAGTTGACTCATCAATATGCAAGAGGGTTTATTTCATCATCCAATTTAAAGTAAAAACTAAACTAAACAAAAAGTAGCACATTTTAGGATTAAAAAGAGCACTCACCATCGTTCCATCCAATTTGACACAAAGTAATAATTACACCCAGAAAAGTGGTGAAGAAGCTCATAGTGTTGTCACACAAATAAAAGGACTAGCACAAAAACAAAACAAAAAAGCTTTTCGAAAAACTTTTCTTGGCACGTGATGTGATTCTGACAACGGGAAGGATCACCCTATCTTCTCTGGAGGTAGTTCTCCCTTACGTGAATGAATGTGTTGTGGACAAGTGATGTCGCTCCCTCTATATAAATATTTGGCCCAGATGGAATTATGCTGCTGGGATGGGCGATGCTCTCAGCCAATAATAAGGCAGGGCAGGACACAGTTTGAGTCTGACTCAATTTCCAGAGTCAGGAAATTATCCATCCCCTCCAGCTTTAGACTAGACGCAGGGCACTTATACAGTATTTCCTCGCAAAACATGCTCACATCATATTAGACTAATTAATTCATGGAAAATATCCAAGGTTTGGGAGTAGACTTTGTTTAGGTTGTTGTTTTTTCACTCACATCTGTTTCCATGAATTTGGACAAGTAAATCATAAAATCACTGCTGCTTAACACAAAGGATTGGTGGACAACAAAATCCCTGGGTAAAGCCATTTTGATAGTGACTTGGCCCAGCATACATGTGGTGAATCATTCATATATGTAAGCATAATTCCTGTGATACGATGACCATATCAGAGACTGACGTCTGTGCACAATGATACGAGATACATGTTCTATTCCTATCCATTCTATTCTTGTCCTTGTCTCATACCTTCTGGTCACGTAATGTACCCTATATTCCCCATGTTTGTATTAAACCTCAGAACTTGTTGTGTGATATTGCCTGGTGTCATCTTGTTCTGTGCGGTGCGCACACGTGACTCAAGTGAAACATCACTCACCACCCTTATTTCGATGTAGACTCGTAGGGGACCACATGGTTGGTCAACCAGTGGTGGACAAATAAGTATCAGCTTCAGTACAGGTCAAAGTATACTCCTGGTCAAATATTACTACAAGTGAAAGTCAAATGTGTACTTGAGTTGAAGTACTGGAGTACTTTTTATTATTATAATTATTATTATTATTATTATTATTATTATTATTATTATTATTATTATTATTATTATTATTAAATAATGTTGACAACAATGTGGTCTTATTCCATCATCAAAAGCCAGCCTGCAGGTCACTTATTTATGGTCACATCTTTCAGAGTTTCTGCCTGGTAAACTGAAGTTCTCATACTCTTCTTGCGTGGCGTTGTCTGTGGTTTTCTGTACTCCTTAAAACGTAAAAGCCCATTGTTCCTGATCCACCCACTGTCTCTTTAAAGTTATTCTGTGTGGTTCGGCAAAGAAAAGTGGAGGAATATTGCAAATATAAAAAAATAACCTTTTGTAATGCAGTAGACCAACACCAAGTCTAGACAGTCTTTGTATTGTTAATGAGGATGAAGCCTCTTTGCAAGAATGGGTTTTTTCTTCAAAAAATGTTCCAGTAATGTTTTTTCTTTTTTCTTTTTTGCTGCACTTTTTCTCTTGCACAGAGAAAATATACCATTGACTTTTGTTTCAGAAAGCCAGACATCCATCCCAAGACAATACTGTGTTGGATAATCTAATTACAGAAGATAAGGATGATCAGAAAAATGACAGATACCAATCCAAATAAAAATTAAAATAATCTAATAAAATCTTATTTTTGTTAGATTAAGCCTTTGATTTGCTTGAACTTTGACCAAGCCTAGAATTGCACTAAAGCAAGTTATTTGAGTAACTATATTCAGTTACTCATCAGTCCAAAGTACAAATCATGTAGTTAAATGTACACTGAGTATTGTGCACTTTACCAAGAACCATACAACCCACACAATAATCTTTAGTCGGTTGATCAAACACAGAAGGAAAAGCCCACCAAGTGAGCATAAAGAAATTTAAACCATCAGTGTCAGTGGGTAACAGCAGGTGACTGGCCGTCATAACGCTTAGAGGTGGTCCACGGCTCAGTTTGTGCCAGACATCAATGAACTGAGGGGGATAATGTGCGTAATAATTCATGTATACTACAGTGGTCTCTCTGAAGGTTTCAAAGCTCCATCATCCCATTTCTTGGGTTGTCCGAGGAAAGGGCTGGAGACTGTCATGGGATTTGTTCAGACATTTTGTTTCATTCATTGGCACAGCCTAGGCGTGTATTTTTGTAATATTATCCTGTTATTGTGGGATTGTGACAGGTTTACATAAAGCATGATCACATTTGACTCTCACAATCAGATAAACTTTAACAACAGCATCAACTCTACTGTTTTTCGTCTGCCTGCACTCATTCACCTCCCCTCCCTGTGGGGTATATGCTGTAAGCCAAAGTAATGTCAGTCTCCCCATCTGCCTGTCACCATGTTTTTATGCTGTCCCTTTGATCGTAGCGTTAAATGAAAGTAGCATATGCTGTTGTAGCTGTGTTTTCGAGAATGATGTTGCCTTCTGTTGCATGCATGGAGCAGTGGAGGATCCCCAGGGTACCAAAGGAATGCTGCCTGACCCAGGAGGAGAGGAAAGGAGAAGAGAGAGAAGTGAGCGGTGACTGTGGGTGGCCCTGCCTCTTCACTGGGTCTCTGCAGATCCACTCAGCTCCTCACATGGTTTGGATCATCACTGCCAAGCCATACAAATGAATTCAGCATGGTGGGGAATTTGGAGCGCACACACTTATGTATGATCTTTATTATAGATTACTTTGCCCGGTCTCCAGACATGTAAGGCCCTTTCAAGTGGGGGAACTCTGTGACACTGCAGCATGATGGAACACGAAGACTCTACTGGATGACATCTGAAATGGAGTGCCCCCCTTTCATGGGGCAGGTGTGTGGAGCTCTTTGGTTATATCAGAAAATAAATAAAATGAAAAAATAACATTGAACGGTACTGCCATCTAGTGACAAAAGTTGACAAGTTGACATGGCATGGTGAAAATGTAGGATTGCAGTGTTCATCACATTTATTTTATGATGTATCGTTCCCTATAATCACAGCACTTTAAGCAGCATGCCACAGTCTATTTAACTAGTAGCCTATAGTGGCCAGGGAGAAGGGGCGATTTGAAATAACAAAATCCACTTTCAATGCAAGAAACTTAAACTAAACGCATCGTACGCTTAAAAAAATCATACAAATGATGCACAGGTTGTTTACCACAGTGGTTCTCAGAGTGGATTCTATGGACTCTCTGAATATGTATGCCTTTAGGCAGGGGGTCTAAATTGACCCTTTAATACAAGTCTACTCTGACATTATAGTACTTCCATTTGTATAGTGTATACTGTCAGAGTTAAGGGGAGACGGTGAAATTTTAAATTTTGAGAACAATGGCAAATAAGACAGTATTTGGCCAATTGGCCCATAGAGTTAGATTTGGTACAGAGTTATAAATAAGGGCCTAACATTTAATTATCCTAAATACCACAATGCCTTGCGGTCTAGTCAGATTTGCATGCGGCGGAAGCCAGCATGGCGTTACGGCGTATGTAAACACTTTGGAGGCTTGCTCGCCTTACAGCTAACGCTAGCTGCGTTTGGTAAGATCTACTAACGGCGCTGTCTTCTGACAAGCTTCACTTTAAATAAGTCTTACGGACAAAAGGTAACATTTTCACTAGTTTAAATAACGACCATTTACATGTAGCTTTGTGGACTGTAAATATATGCGTAGTTGTCACGGGTTGATTCGGATTAATCATAGCTAACCTAAGTTAGCCAGATAGGGTCGGGAATCGGCCGCGATACAGACAGGTCATAGCTAGCTAGCTATAGCTAGCTCTAGTGTTAGTCTTTGAAGTTATCTAGTATTTAACCTACGCTAAAAAATGAGTGAACAAAATTGCTGTAAGGTAATTTAACACCGTTTAATGTATGTAATACTGCTGCAGTGCATGGTGGCCGGCGCAATGTCAGTACAGGTAGTTAAGGCTGTCATAGTTATATGACAACCAATTACTTCATACAGTAGCCTGCCCTACAACACCGAGGTGTTGTGACAGTATGCAGGTATACCTGGAACGTAATTGTTTGCAGAGATGGTCTTTAAACTTTTAGATCACGTTGCTGAATATTTACAATTACATATCCTCCTACCGGCTTTACCCCGCATGCGTTGGCGACAGGCCTGTCATTATTATTACATAATCGCCTATTCTATTCCCAATTATTTGAGATAATCGCAATTATTTAGCATACTCGTTTCCATGTTGAAACATGTTAATCTTTCCAAAAAATACGTGATCTAAAAGCTTGTATATCAGCTACTTACGCTATTAAAAAAATAGTATAAATGTCAGTAGGTTCTTTGCAAGTTATTTGTCATATCTGCCTAGGTGTAATTTTGTATTATACAAAGCCTAAAAGGCAAACAGAATTGTTTAGTCATATGTTCCAATGGTCAATGCCAATTGCCTAACAGACAATTTCATCGTTAATCACAATTATTTGTATGACAATTCATTGTCAGCTTAAATGTTGTAATCGTGACAGCCATATCGTTGAGTGAGAAGAACTTAGTGCTAGCATTACTGAGGGAACATGACTTTGAAGGAAAGAATAGAGACCACAACACTGGTAACGATACTAACTTGTCTCCACTCCAGCTCCATTCATCCATCACTAGGATCTTCTTCCTGAAGAAGATCCTAGTGATCGAAACGTTGAATCTTAATAAACCAGTGGAGCTGAGTATCGTTACCACCAGTGTTGCGGACTCTATTCTTTCCTCCTGTATTGCCGTTTGTCTAGCACCTGGGCTAGAGTGGATGTGCATGTACTCACCTTTAACATGTCTTTCAATCTACAGGAGGACCCCGGTAAATTGATCGGCAAAGAAGATATCGTCCACACATGCCACCTGGCCCTGACACAATGCGCTATCCACGTGGGATTTGTGCAGCTATCTTCTAAAAACCTAGTACACATTCAAAGTAAAGGGCAGAAGGATCCCAGCGGTATTACATCAAATTTCACAAGTCAAGAAGAACAATGCAGACTTCATGTCACCGGGAATCCCCAGTCTTACAAGGATATGGTTGACACGTGAAGAAAGCTCACTTCGTATTGTCTGAGGTCTCTCAAACAGATCCACACAGTGTTCAGCGTCATAGTTCAGTTGGCTGGTTTATCTTTTAGTTTCTTGCACATTATCGATCACATTTGAATTGCTCCTTACTAGTGTTCTTGCGGGCCTTTCACACAATAAATCGGGCCCTCTGAGACCGAGTCAACTTTCACTGTAAAAGCCATTCGTGTCTGAGAACTTAGGCCTACATCAGGCGCGGTGCAGCAATGAGTTCAGAGGACCTCCAGCATATGGGCTACCTAGCAAACCAACTGATGGGCATGGACACCTTCATCCATAGAATAGACTCTGCCGAGGTCATCTACCAGCCTAGGAGGAAGCGGGCCAAGCTGATAGGGAAGTACCTGATGGGAGACCTGTTGGGAGAGGGATCCTATGGCAAAGTGAAAGAGATGCTGGATTCTGAAACGCTCTGCAGGAGAGCTGTGAAGATCCTTAAGAAGAAGAAGCTCAGGCGGATACCCAATGGAGAGGCAAATGTCAAAAAGTATGTAGCTGTACTTTTGTTACGTACTGATACATTACCAAGCTATGGGTTGTTGTTTTTTATGTACTATCGTCCTTAAAAGGTTGCTAACCTGTTGCGGTAGACATGACACTTTTATGTATTGTTTTCCAGGGAGATCCAACTGCTACAAAGGTTGCGGCACAAAAATGTGATTCAACTGGTGGATGTTTTGTACAACGAGGAGAAACAGAAGATATATCCTTTTTAATGCTGATACAGAGACTGTATTAGTCAGTCCCCAACTTATCTGTAGGTTTAACTGCCAGTTATTCACATTAAAGATCAGGCGGAAACAAGTCTTGTACATACTGCAGTAATATCACTTAGCTCTAGTTGTAGTTCATGAAAATGTCCAGCGGAGGGTAGTGTCTACCTGTTAAATGGGAAAAGGAAAGTTCAACATAATGGGCTTGTTGCAAATCCCCTCACTTCATGAAACTTGTTAGCCTTTGTGTCTGACATTAGCCTAAGCAGGCCCGAAATCTGACCTTGAGCTGGTCAGCTGCCCACCACATACTATTTTAGATGCTTCTTTCTGTCATATGTTCAACACCCTGAAAATCAGCAGCTGACATTTCAGAGGCGACTATATAGTCATACGGTAGTTGTGAACTCTAGCCTACATGATTTTACTGCTGTTGCTGAGTCACATTTAATTGAGTTAATGGATTCAGTCCTGTCTGACAGATTCAACCAGATTAACTTGGTAATTGAATTTCTGTATCATGGTGGCGTTCTGTGTGATTTCTATAGTGTGATCCACAGCTCTTTTTCCTCTTATCTTGTCAATATCGTAAGTATAGTACCAGTACACTTGCTATGATGGTTACTATCTGTTATTTAGATTAAACAAAAGAAGTATAAAATACATTGTGAGGCTGTGTCAATCAGTCTGGAAGTAGTAAAAGAAATGCAGTCTTTGTAGCCTTGTTGCAAAACGTTATTTATCACGAATCAACATTTCAATCTGGCCGCCATCTTCAGGGCATTAGGAAAGTCTCCACAGTTATTTGCACAAAAGAGTGTTTGTTTGGTCTATAGTAACTCTGTTCAAAAGTGGTTTTACTCACAACGTTGGTAACATTTAATCTGTCCAGAAGAAAGCCACAGAGTTTAATCTACAAGCAGAATATCAAGGAGACATTTCTCTCTGTATATCTCTCTTTTCTTGGCTCTCTCCAACTCCCTCCTTTCTCTCCCTATACCCACCCACAGTCTTGTCTGAAGTCACTGTGGTGTTGCGTATGTCAGCCAACTAAACTGGTCTCGGCAGTGGTAATTGCCCTGCCTGCCCCAGCCTGGCTGAAGGCAGCTGCATCATCTATCCACTCAATTTATTTTCCTGCGTTACTGATTGAACCGGCAATGAGGGCAGGACCAGTGACGTACACCGTCCATCGCAGCCCCTCCATAACAACTTTCTTTCCCCTTCAACCCCTCCTTCCGTGGGTGTTTCATGTCGATCATGTGCCCCTCCGGCCCATAATTAATGGGGCTGTTTAATGTAGGTGCACGTCGCTGCTCTGACACTGCTCTCTCTCCCTCCCCCTTACTTCCTTGTTCCATCGCTCTTTACCATTCCTCCTCGCCTATCTCTCTCTCTCCCTTACTCCCTTGTTCTTTCGCTCTTTACCATTCCTCCTCGCTTCACATTTCTCTCTCTTCGCTCCCTCCCTCTCCAGTGTGAGAGATGGACACTGACAAAGTCGTGACTAAGGGACTCCCTCTGTCATAGTGACTGTCATTATTATTCCTGCCTGTGTGCTAGTGTGCCTTTCTCCACATCTCCCCAGTGGTAGGAAATATATTGGTCTCATGCTCCCACATTCATAAAGCTTTCTAACAGGCAGGGCTGATGCATCTCTCACTCTGTTCTGTATGGCTCCCAGTCTCTCAAAGCTCCAGACAGGTGTAAAACGTATATGTATTCAACTACACAAATATCTATCAGAGGTTGTTGAATCAGTGAGTGAGTGGGTTGTTGAGTCTATAATTGACATTTGCAGGCTTGTCTGAAGAAGCAGTGTGCTGGTTTATTTTCAAGATGCCTGTTCAATCAATGTTCTTTGTAGAGTTTTATTGATCAGACTATTTGGTCAGCCATGTATTGACCAGCAAAGCGGGCCCAATGCCTGCTCTATAGTCATTGTCTTCTAAAGTAAATATATATTTTTAATGCTTCTCAAACATCTTTTAAAACGATGATTGTGATGCGATGTGACGTGACGCGAATACTGTGCTTAGTGTATCTTAATAGCATCTTAATTGCTCATTTCCTTAACTGTGTTACGTATATGGTGATGGAGTATTGTGTCTGTGGGATGCAGGAAATGCTTGATAGTGTCCCTGAGAAAAGGTTTCCAATTTATCAATCTCATGGGTAATTTATTTGCTACTACCACAATAACGGCCATAAAATATCTGAGCTTAAATCGGCTGCTCTAGTATAACTGTCTTTCTGGTCTGTTTAGTTACTTCTGCCAGTTGCTGGATGGTTTGGAGTATTTGCATGGCCAGGGCATCGTTCACAAAGACATCAAACCGGGGAATCTGCTGATTACCACAAATGGGGCTCTCAAAATCTCTGATCTGGGTGTTGCAGAGGTCAGTCATATTAAGAGTCAGACACTATTCACATTGGTATTTGAATTGCTTTTTTGTTGTAATTATTATGTTGATAAGCATGATCAAACCTCACTTTTAATGAAAATAGTGTGAACAGCATGAAGCTTGATCTTTATGAGGGAATTAATGTTGAAGTGAGTACAAAGATGATGTGTGAGTACTACCATGTTTCCCTCCAGGCGTTGGAGCCATTTGCAGAAGATGACACATGTAGGACAAGCCAGGGCTCTCCAGCCTTCCAACCCCCAGAGATAGCCAATGGCTTGGACTCTTTCTCAGGGTTCAAGGTTGACATCTGGTCAGCTGGTGTCACACTGTAAGGCCATAATATATTCAAAGTGTTTGGGCACTGGCATATACTGAATAATAGATGAGTGAGTCCTAATGACCCAGTGTGGTAGACGTCGCTAGTGTAATTTTCTTCCAATGAAATGTTCCAACATGATTACCATGCGTGGGCATAGAGTAATAAAGTAGAGTTAAGCCCAGACCTCAAATTTGAGGTCCTGGGATGACTCGCATGACATCATGAACGTGCTGCAGTTCCACTTTTCGCCAGTAGGTAGTGGCAGCTTCAATGTTGGTCGGATAGCCTTACTGGGGGCTTGTGCGTGGGTATGCCATATTGTGACAGTCATGATAACCAGTGTCGTTGCTGTGACGTGAGTCACACATGCAAATGTACCAAGTTGGTACAACACATGGATCTCTATATGTGTAGCTGACTATCATCACCTGGATCTCCATATATGAAGATCACGACACTGACCTCATCAAACCCTAGATAGCCATACATGGTTTGACATACTAGATCTGCATATATGGAGCCGGCCAGCAACTCTACATCTGTCCTCACTGACACCAGATTAATAGTTTAACTCCTGCTTCTCAACTGTGCCGTATTAAGAAGCTCTGAAGGGCGAGGTCGCTTCTTGCACTCAGGGCGTCTTACTGGTAGGGGTGTAACGATATAGTAACTGCATCGAAAAATCGATTTTAATTTCAAGAATCTAAGTATATCGAAATGTAAACTGCAACATTTACTTTATCGTATCGTTTTGCAATGCAAATAATCTGTATCGAATCATTTTGCAATGCAAATAATCGATTGGCTCAATACTAAGTACTTGTGCGTTGTATTTAGCTATAAACGAAAAACTGGTTTAATTACTTTTCCATTCAATATCGCTACACTTTGTTTATCGATAAATGTGTGTATTCTGTGTTCATGTCAAGGTACAGGTTTGTCTCTGTGTCCAAGTATAATGTCTATGTATTTGCCAGAGAATCAGTTTGGTTGATTATTTCTCCCCTTTAATAATACCAATTAGTATTGTATGTGATATATCATTGGAAAGCCTGACTTTTCACCTTTACAACGAGGTGCAACATCATCATTGAAGGATTGTGCAAAATTAGCAACACGGCTAACTGTGGGTAGTGCCCCCCCACCCCTCCCCCCCAACGATAAACTGCAACCAATCAGATGATGTACTGTAAGATTGTCTAGCACTGTTCTCCTGTTGAATTTTATCCATGATTTTTGTAGGTTGACTATATCCTGCTTTCTCTTTTAGATACAACATCACGACAAGTCTTTACCCGTTTGAAGGTGATAACATTTACAAGCTCTTTGAGAACATTGGGAAAGGGGAGTACAGCATCCCAGAGGAGTGCCACCCTCTCCTCTCAAGCCTACTCAGTGGTAAGAGTTACTTAACCACATTAACCTTGGTGTCTTTTTTTTGGGCATGGCATTATAGGCAAGAATCCTCAAAAATAGCCTGGGTCTATTAGCTCAGGGGTGCTAAATGTTTTTGGCTGGGGACCCCCGGAAATGCTTTGGCCATGTCTCGCGACCCCGCCCTGCCCCCGTTCCCCACCCCCAATACAAACTTGACTGCAAAAATAACCTTTAATAGAGAAAATATATCGTAAATTAATCCTGAAGTTTATGCATGTACTATGTGTACTATGTAAACTCTTAATTTCCATTTCCCAGCCATTCAGTTGCATTAAAAAAAATGTTTTAATAAATTGGGGACCCCCCCCAAAATAATTTGGCGACGGGTTGAGAACCCCTGTATTAGCTCATACTTTGACATGATTGTGATGGTGTCACTCTAGTGTAAATGGATGATCTACAAGCTCACAACTTGATCGGCTATTTTCGGCCACATGACAGTTGTACAATGATGATGAGGCTTTAAGTGGTTACATTTAGTTTCTGTCCATTTTGTATATGCACTTTTGGTCACTGGTGGTCAGTAATCTAGTTTTGAATATATTTTTGGTACATAGCAAAGAATGTGGTCGCATTTACATTACTATATTTTTACTATAGTTTGGGTCCCAGGTAGACATCAAATTTCTCTTTTGCGTGTCGACTCTCGAGCTAAAACGTTTGGGACCCACTGGGTTACACACAACATGTCTGTTCGCTTGTCCTTACATCACACCAACATTGACTGGCTTACTTTTGACTGTTCCAGGAATGCTGGATTATGACCCTGCAAAGAGGTTCTCAATACAACACATCAGACAGCATAAGTAAGTCATCATGTTCCATCTTGTCAGTGACGCCACTGCTACAACTTATTGCTACAGTTCAGATGCTGGTTCAACTTATCTTCCACAACAAGTTCCACACATGCCAAGGAGAGAGAGTGCTCCAAAAATTAAGTGCAAATTAAATTTCAGATGAAATTGGTCTCACTACAGCGCCATAAGTGATGGTCACATCGTGTGTGCGGCACACAATTAGCGTAATGTGTTTGAGGAAACAAGCTTTCCTTGTGTGCAACATTTTGCATGGAGCCTCACTCTTTTTGGGTTGTCTTCATATTGACGCCACTATGCCCTCTGTGGACAGCATTATTTTGATTTAAGCTTTAACCCATTAAAAACAGGAAAGCATCCGTGTCATTTTGCGTTGGCTATTCAAAAATGTCAGATTTTTATTGTAAGTCTTGTTTTGTTTGTTTGTATGTTTCTGCTATTTTTTTTGACCAATCTGTAACTTGCTGTTTAAATATTACTGAAATGCCTGTATACCAAAAATCATAAACAGATGTTTAAAAAAAAAGATATACAAGCTCAAAAAGAGTCACTTTGTGCAGCGCTGCGAGCTTGTACATCTGCTATTTTTGAACATTAATTAAACATTTAACGTGTGGAAACTACTGGTTTAGAAGGCATTTGTAAAATAAAATGTTAATGTGTTAAATGGCTAGGCTGTGTAAATGGAGCAAGTTGCAGTTTTCATTGGTAAAGTAAAGGCTCATTCATAGTCTGGATTGTCGGTGGTGAGGTGACCACCGAACTACAACATGACGTCACAAGCCGCGGTGAAGAGCAAACCACTGCCCCAGCCCTTCTCTCTGTTTTTACTCACCACAGCTCAACGTTATTTCAGCTCCGGTGGTCACCTCACCACCGAAAATCCAGACTATGAATGAGCCTTAAGCCTTGCCGATCCATGGAGCCCATAGTGCAGGAGCCTATCTCCTGTTTCTGTAGCTTGAGGCAGCTTGATGTACAAGTACACCCCCTGGACATGACGCTAGTATGTCGCAGGGACTTAACCCCAATCCAACCCTTGATGCTGAGTGCCAAGCAGGGAGGCACTGGGTCCCATCTTTCTTTGATATGACCCGGCCGGGGATCGAACCCTGACCACCCAGTCCCAGGGCGGACACTCTAAACACAAGGCCACTGACTGGTCAGTCTTCATTGGTCCTCAGGTGGAATACACAGAACCTGAAAGAGAATATGGCCCTTTAATTACCGTACTTCTGAACAATGTTCAGAAGCTGTTTTTATCATCAGCGAACGGCAAGAGGGGACTTGTGCCTGATTTATACCTGGTTGCACGCCGTGTCACGCTCCAAAAACAACCGATCTACAAGCTCGCAACCCGTCATGCTGCGATCCAGTGTGTAGATCTGATATTTTTAGTGAGCGTTGAGTGGCCTAGCTGCTGCCGTTAGGGTTATCTCTATGGCAGGCAGCCGTGTATCCCATTAAATTGTTGTTCACTTGTTCAATTTGTCCTAGTGTTAGTGAAATGTGTAAACATGGAAAGAAAAAACTAGGAAAAGCAAAGTACGGTAAATGTTAAAATTGTCTCCTGCAGATGACTTGCCTGCCTCTCTCTCTCTCTCTTCGAACTAGCCCTTTCAAGACTCTTGACTACACAAGCACTGATGCTCTTGCCAGTGCTGGCTACAGTTGCCATGGTAACAAATGACTGAAGCGTATCTATGTGCTGGTGTTGTAAAAGACAAAAGGAAAGCGAGGGAGCGGGAGGAGGGAATGTCGTGATTCTGTTCCACACTACGTAACAGCTTTATAATCATATCCTTTTCATTCACTATTTTGAGTGAAATTGCCTCTTATTAGAAATGATGCAAACTGACAGTTTGTACACACACTCAGGTTGTTATTGGTTGCTGGCAATTCATAGCATTAATAATGTGCCTCTTCTTGCTTTCCCCTTCCACCCCCAACGCACACGCACACACACATGAGCCTTCTTTTGCCTACCTCTCGAGTGTACTTGTGTGCTCATCGACTCCAACTATGAATCATTCCAGAATCAAACCTGTCTCTGTCATATGTGGCAGCTTTCTATTTACATGATGCCTCAGCCAGAATAAGCAACAGTGGGGGAGGAAATGGTACATGGAAAAAAGAGACTGTTGTATAAATATTTAAACAAGCAAAAGGGCAGATGGGTCTTGACGATTAATTACTTTGCTGAGTGTAAATATGAACATTGACGGCGACTAACAATGGGCTGGAGGGGGATGCAGTTTTAATGTGATGTTCAAGTGAACAAACCAGAATGATATGTTTCCAAGAAATGTCAATAACCACAGCAATCATTGTCTATGCTCCGCTCATGGCCATTCATTCTATTTGGTTTGTGTAATTCATCCTTTTTGTGATGTAATTGTTCATTATTTGTATGCAACTAACTGGAGTGTGGAGGTACCACAGCGATGATTGTTACCCTGTACATGACAATCCTGAGTGTTAATTTAACTCTGAGAGTGTAACAACTGTAGCCAAATGGACCCTTAACGCCCATATGGGTACGTAACTTTGTGAAATTTGTGAAACTGTGTAAATTAACTCTCAGGATTGTACAGTCTAAACACTCAAACAGCAGGCGATTTAATGTGGGCAGGTATTGCGTCCACCTGAAAAACATTTTCAGTCTTGCGCTGCTGCACATATCGGACCTGAATGTTAAAATGAAAAACGGAAAAAAGCAGAAGTGTACAATACATGTAAGAATGCAATCCCACATTGATCAATTCTTACATACATACTCCCACTCATCACACACTCCACTCTCACCGTCCACACTTGTGCCCACGGACACACACAAACTACTTCACACAATAAGGTTAAGCACACACCACACATTGTTAACCAACTGCAATGACTACCTACTTCGTGCCCCTGTGTCGCTCACGACTCTGGACTCTAGAGTTATGAAACAAAAGGCCAAGGTCTCCTCATCCCTCCATCTCTAAACATTACTCACATCTCTCTCATAGAGAATGCAGCACGCTACACAAAGTGGGTTGGAGGAGAATTGACTTTTTGTCAATTGGAAGGCCATGTGATGTGGCAATTTTTCGCCTCTGAAAATAGCATGCTGTATTAACGGAAGAAAAGCCACCTACTGAGAATGTGGATTGCTGCAGTGAAAATTTCATACAGTGAATACAAGCTTGTGTTTTTTTGGTGTGTGTATTGTGTAATGTCCAAGTTGTATCTATTTTCCTTAGAATAACCATCCTGCTTGTAGAGTAGGCCTAAATCTGAACAATCCTAAAATAGCAGAAGTACAAGCTCACAGTGCTGAACGAAGTGAAGCGCTGTGAGCTTGTACATCTGTAATCTTTTAATAGCCAACGTATATAATCTAAAATGACACCAATGTCATTTTAGATTACTTGTGCGAGTCCGTCGTGCGATGGATGGAGTATAAATGAAGCTGATCACACCGTCATCACAGCAACGCATGGATGTCCCATGATTCTCATTGCTGAGCCATGAGCCTTCACACCTTGCTGCTTTGCTTGTCTTCTAACAAGTTCTCACGGGTCTGACACACAGAAGTTGTCAAAAACCAAATTTATCTCGAATCGTAATTTATTTTATATAATCTTTCACTGGTATACGTGAAAGATTATATAGAAAATAACTTAAATTTAATACGTACGCAGTATTTACTCTGAATTTTAAAGTTTTCTTGTTACTCCATGCAGTCATTTACCAGCCTGCAACTATTGATTAAAAATTGAGGCGAAGAAATAATAATAATCAATGTTAATCGAGTAAAGGCTGCAGCATACTCCAACCAAACATGAACTTTATTCTAGAGTATGTCAGCTAGTGTATGTCTATAAGAATCATAAGAACTTTGGCAGTGCAGTGGCATTTTTCTTTTTTTACGAACTAGCCAAACATAATTGTTAGCCAAACATCATGTGTGATTGTTAAGACTCTCATAATGTGCTCGTGATTTTTATTTTGGAGTTTGGAGTATGCATATATATATATATATATATATGTGTATATGTATGTATGTATGTATGTATTTCAATATTATCTGTAGATATCACAAGTCGTTCAATAATCGATTCAACTGATTGACTGCAGCCCTATTAATTAGTGCCTGCATTCCTGTGTTTCAGCTGGGTGAGGAAGAGGCACCCAGCCACGGAGCCTCCTGTGCCCCTGCCCCCCAGCGCTGACTGCAGGGACCCCTGGCGCAGCATGACTGTGGTCCCCTACCTGGAACACCTGCATGGTTATGGGGAAGTGGATGAAGAGGAGGATGAGGAAGATGAGCTCTTCTATGGCGACAATGACGTCATGTACTCACATGGCTTCACTCCCACAGGTTAGTGTGATGGCCAAAGCCAAGGGAACATCATTTCAAAAGATAGATATAAACGATGCGTTTTGCATAAATCATCGTCATGGTGGCGCTATAACCGGCAGATGTGGAGGGATGCAGGGAAAATGTTTTTCCATGGCCTCTAGGGAGTGCGCATACAAAGTTGTACACAGATCGATGCAGTTATAGGTAAAAACAGGAATTGCCCTGTTATTGCGCCACCGTGAGGCTGATTTGGATGGAAGATGGGAAATGTTGCAGATCAGTGTTGATCACATGACCGAATTGTGTGATTGTATGGATAAAATGTGTACGAGTAATCTACAGAAATGTGTTTTGCCAAAATCTGCCTCATGGTGGCGCTATAACAAGCCGTTGTGGAATAATTGGGGCAGAGGTTCGTCGTTGGCATCCAGGGAGTGTTTGTGCACAGTTTGGCATGGATCGGCCCAACGGTGCCGGAGATTAGCTGGTAACGGAAGGACGGACGGACACACACACGGACGGAGTGCAAAACATACTCTCTCCCCTTGCCTTCGGCCTGGTGGAGACAAATATGTTGGATGCGTCTGATGACTGATATTGATGCACTTATGACCTTTTTTTTTTAGTAATGTTGTCTAGACACATTTGTTGCCATGTGGTAACCAATATCTTTCATCAGAAGAGTGCTAATTAAGTCTCGCTTCATGCATTCCTTCTCATTTTCTCCGTTTTTCAGCTGTCACACACACTGCCTCTCCCCCTCCCACAGTCCCTTTAGTCTTTCTTTTTTGCACTTTTCCTTTAGCTCCTTCTCCCTCCCTTCCACTTTTTTCATAACATCGGTAATCTTAAAGCCAGACACTTTTGTCCTTGTTGCCAACCAAGAGAGGTACTCTTTTTGGGGGAAATCACTGATTTCTCTAGTGTCTAGCCATTTGTCCTGACAGGGCTGGGCAGTAGATGGGCTACTGGCAGACTAGGTTATAGTCTGGGGCTAATGTGCCATGCTGTTTAGCAGAGCTTTCTGGACATCACTGTGTTTTTCTGTCTTTGGGGTCTGCTTAGTACAGTCTCTTTGTCTGTATGATCTGACCTAGCTGTTGGATAAAGGACAGACGGCATCTTATCTGCAGGGGAGGAGAGCTTCATTTTGGTGCATGATAAATGGTTTTGGTCTTTCTGCCTGAAAGCATTCTTTTTAAATGCTCTAAACAATGAGAAGTGTAAAAGTTTTACACTTTTCATTGTGTCATGTCATTGTATTGTATGTTTCTGTCCAGGGTGTCCCTGATTTTCTCTGCATTGACGTCCTTATTAGTAATTACCTCGTCAAACTTTGTTTTGGCAAGAAGTATGCTGCAGCCTGCAGGCTTAGAAATTAACTTATCAGTACGAAGTATCTTTGAAAGCTGGTTTCCTTCTACCTCTATCATTTGTATGCCCTTTCATTGCAATTAGTCGGCACTCATTTCTTCCAGTTTTTGCTTTCAAATTGTCCAGTCATTTATCGTATGGGGGCTAGATTCAGTTAAGGGTCCAAAGTGTCTTTAAAACACTGAAGATCACTGGAGTGCGGGAACTCCTGCAATGAGCATTCATGACCTTTTTCTTTTATTATAAAACCTTTCTCTTCCAGGCGATCTGGACGTCCTCTGCAATTATGAAATTCCATTTATTTCCCCCATCTTCCCCTCATAATTGCGATTGAGTACGTGGTGAGTCAGAGGAGGTGACATAAGGACAGGCTGCAATGTACTGTAACAGGCCCTCGGAAACCACTCCCAATCAGCCTCCTATCATTGACTTTCCATTCAACTTAAGGAAATGGTCCCTTTATTCTGCCTTATTACACATCAGTCCTGCAGGCCAGATCTGTCCTTTGCGGTCGCTGGGGAAATGATGTCTATTCATTAGTCTTATGTCGAGGTTTACTATGTTAGTCTTTCAATAGGAACATTTACTGTATTTGTTTCCTACTGTAGAATGTTATGAGCTGGCCTTGATTGTGACTGTGTGTCCACATAGGACCCAATTAAATCAGGAGGAGCATCACTCTTCTTTTCCTGTTTGTTGATTTCCCCGCCCCCACTATGCCAGGCATAATCTTCCTTTGCCAATTCATTGTAGCTCGAGTATGCTGGGACCGGAATTCTCCGTATGTGTGGCAGGAAATTAGATTCCATCCCCTTCCATCCAAAGTGAAGGCAACCTATTTTCACCTAATTCCATTCAGCTGTGTTTACAGTGTCGCATAGTTGACGTCTGTTCGAGACTCTGTTATGATTGGATTATTTCCGTTACTGTCCTATGATGTTCATTGACGTCTGTCTGCATTTGATTATTCCTGTTACTTGCGGGCCTGTCATGTTCATCTCCCAGTCACTAGAGCCAGGGCGGGGCCATATGGCACAACGGTCACCACCAGGGCATTTGGGCTGCAGCTTGGTATAAAATGGTCTAATCTACCAGGAACTTTGACCGGCAACCAGCCTCCATTTGAAGGTCCCATTCTATTCTGAAAATGTATTTCCAAGGTACAAAAGAGAAATTGACCAAGATAATGAAATGTGCAGTAATAATCCACAGTTCAGTTGGGAGTTCATCTTTGGGAGAAACAATTATTGATGAACACAAAGCTAGATGAAACAACATTATAGAAAACGCTGTAAAGTGCAAACGCATCCAAAATCAGTTTTAGGGTGTATTTATTCTTAAGGGATTACTAATGGGGTTTTAGTTGTGTGCAGGGAGGCTGGACCTTATACCCTATAAAGCTGTTGCCTATCAAGAGTATTAGAATTGAGCCCACGCAGAGCCTGTTTTGCTTCAATTCAACCCACTACAGTGAAAAAGCAGCCATAGGTTTTTAACTGCAGTGCTAAGGGGGGGGGGGGGTGTGTGTGTGTGTGTGTGTGTGTGTGTGTGTGTACCCTTAAGTGTGCGTGCCCACACAATGGCCTCTGCAACCCTTCTCGCAATGATTCCCGGAAATGTGCATGTTCTCCCTGTTAGCCGTCGCTCACTAGTAGCCCAAATCGGCCATTAGAGGAGAGCGAGTCTTTAGGTTGCCATAGCAACTGGGTGAGTCATTCTGCTGCAGTCAGTTTAGTCACACCCGCACCGACTGTATGTTTCCCTTTCTCCATCTTGTGTCTCTGCCCTCCCACACATCCAACCCCCCCCCCCCTCTTTAGTCTCACCTTAACCCACCATCTTTTCTCATTTGCTTTCATTCTTTTCCCATTTAGTTTGCACCTAATATGATCAGATGTGGAGCTATGTGACTGGCAGGGGTTCCATATCCCAGCTGTACATATGATCCACAATTATGCTGGGGGGGGGGGGGGTTAGTTATAGAGCTCTGTGTATGTGGGTTGGGGGGGATTTCACATTTCTGTGCATGTGTTTGCTCATCCATGCCATGTAGGATTGATAGGTGGAGGCTAGTGATAAGGGCGAGCGGAATGTCACTGCTCTAGCTTTGATTACTTATTTATGGCTCAGGCTAATGAGTAAACCCACCACTGACAGCACACTACTGAAGCAAGCGGGAGTTGATACAAGAGCGCTGCCTATTTGTGCAAATTAGGTTATTATTTTAAATTTCCTATTTATTTTAGTATGATTGGAATTTGTAAACGTATACAGCTTCTAGTACACAATTCTTTCTGGGCTTTTGTCAGCAAACATGAATGTAACCATAAAAATGTTGCAACCCCAAAATCACACTTGTGTGATGTGATGGGTGCTTGGTAATGTTTAAAGTGCTCTAAACAAACATTATACCATATAGAGTTATACTGGGGGGCTTGGTTGAGATTTCTGCGCATCGTTTCAGAGTATGGGGTCAGACTCGCATTGGCTTAGGCGGTGTTTCAGAGTATGGGGTCAGACTCGAGCAGCCAATCATGACTAGGTCATGCCAAAGTCCCCATAGCCAACAGCAGCGATCATTAGCCAGGTTTCACCTGGCAAAAACCCTAAGGCGTCCCCACACGTCCTGGGCCCTCTATGGGTGTAATTATAAAGACGTGTGGAGACAGACGTCTTGAGCACTTAAGCTGTTAATGAGGTTTCTATGCCGTATGACGTACTTCTGAAAGCCAGTAGTTGTAGGGGCTAGCGCCCCTCAAAAAGTGTTTAACCCATTTTTGGGCGGGAACCCCTTTTGGTGTTAGCATTGTTATGCTTTAGCTATTGAAAAATAGCAGATCTACAAGCTCATAGCGCGCCACCGAGTGGCGCGCTACGAGCTTGTAGGTCTGCTATTTTTGAAGAACGACTGACATAGAAACATAGCTTTTTCAGAAAACTGTCAGGATGTAGAAGACATTTTTAGAATCTGATCTCAGGTCAGAATGGGTTAAAGTGCTACTGTACATACAGTAATATGACCAAAGCTCATCTCACCAACTTTGTGCATTATGCATTTAGAAATGTTTGCCCCCTTTCAGAAGTAAATCAGCTTAAAATGTCTTGCTTTTGTGTTGTGGGTGTTAGCTTTACTATTTAAAGCAACTGATAATATCCCCTTGTACAGTACTTTGACCTGTACGCAATAATCTTAGCTACTTATGACCTACTGTGTATATACAGTACTTTGTCATAATATGACAAATAGCGTTTGGAAAAATGTTGGTACATTCTTGCCTATAATGACATGCCCAAAAGAGGACACCAGGTTGACGGTTACATTTGTCTGCCTCCACCTGACGGATCATAAATGACTCAAGACTTGTTGACTTCAATTATAAAATGTAAGTTAACTATAAAAAAATAAATCTAATGTATTTGAAAAGAGTACACAATACTTGGCACTGTTTGCGACATAACCTCTGGATAAACACAAGGACCATGTTGTACAAAATGATATTTTTTTTTCTTTTCTCAAGTCAACAAGCAGCATGTGAAATTGGATATAGATCCTGATCATCCAAGTCTACTCTATTTCAGTGCATCTAACTTCATTTGGTGAAATTAAACTTCAAGGATTACTTCTGTCCTTGCCCCCTCCCCCCCAAGTTCAGGTTCTAAAACCCTTTCATATGTATTGCTTTTTTAATTAGATGAACTGGTTCCTAATCCCGCTGCTTCCCAGTTCGATCTCCTTGTATTCATTAATTCATTATTGTTAATTGAAAGTCTGACAGCGGCTCGACTGTGGCCTTTAATCTACCCCGGTGCTGACCCTGGTTTTTGTGATGTGTCATACCTCAGGACGGCTGCAGGAGGGTGGGATAGAAAACAACAACCACCATGGTCTTCTGGGGGCCGGCCTGGCACTGAGGGGCCTGTGTGTGAACGGCACCGACGGAGAGAACGAAATGGAGAGCCTCTCCGCCTACAGGCCCAGGCCAAGGTCCGAGCGCCTCTCCAGCTCCTCCTCCAACCCTTCCCGGACAGGAGTGTCCACTTACAGCCGCATCCGCAGGCTCTCCACCTGCAAGCAGCAATGACCTCCCCAAGGCCTCGCCCCGCCCCACCTCAGAGCACACACACTGGACAGGTGAGGTGAAGTTGCAAAATGCACACCTGCATACACATACAACCACATAACATTGATCCCGTCAGAAGGGGAAAGGGGGTATTTTCTGGTCCTCTGCGGAGGGGAAATTGCTTTTACAGCTTCACCCAGCAGATGGCTACTCGGATGGCTTTGCACGGGGGAAGCTGTTGGGGTTAAGTACAGTCATGCTCATGGAAACTTTGACACTATACTGAGGGAGCCGGCGGTCAAACTGGCTGCCTTCCAATTACCAGATGGCCTCTCTAGCTAGCCACTCGGCTTCAGCCACCCAAATCGAGGTGAATTCAAAGGTACTTAACACTGTCAAATTCAAATGGCACAAATAGTTGCTGTTCGGTCACGCCTAGTAGGAGCTGAAAGCTTGGCGAGGACGAGGTGGGAAGGCAGCACAAAGAACTGTAATGAAACGCACATCAATTAAAATACCATAACAAGATAGGGAGTAAAAGTGTGTGTCCTCTACACTGTAAATTCACAAACTATTTTAATAATTTGAGATTCCAGTTAAAATGGCACTGAGGATTTTACAGTGTAAACGACAGCAATGGCCAGCTGGCGCGCCAGCTTCCGTTTTATGTCTAATTGCGAAACGGAACCGTGGAGAGTTGTGCTCGGCCCTCAGGGACGTATGAGCTAGGAGGGAGTGGGGAGGGCGGAAGCTGCGCAGAGTAGAAAGAGCTGGATGACGCAGCTGGGGGGTGGGGGAGCGGGAGCGCTGCTGGTGGAGTGGTGGCGGCCACACGACGGGCTAGAGCGGAATCCTCCTGCACTCTATACAGGAGGGAGGAGGAGAGAGGGAGCGTGGGTGGGTGGAGTACGTGGGTGGAAGATGCTGCATAATCAGCTTTCCAGGGTTTTCTCCAATTTTTTTTTAAAAATCGTTCTCTCTCTCCGTTTCTCTTATTCTCCTGGGCTTCTGTTTTACTTTGTGTATCCATGTTGCAGCGACCCATTCACGTTGACTGTGTCTGTCTCTCGTTCAATATATTGCTCTGACTCAGTTCGTCCATCTGTATCTGGCTTCTTGCCGTTCTGCCCTTCCTTCTGTCTTCTATTCTGCCCCTCTGATCATCTCTGTCTGTCCCTCTCCCTCTCTGTCTCCTGTATCTCTGTATGACTCATTCACAATTGTAGCTTCTTCCAACAGGCTCCCCCAGTGGCTCGTGAGGTTTGAAAGAGTGGGACATCATATCGTGATGTCTGGCTCTCTCCCTCTTTATATTCACCTGGCATTAACATACAGACGCTGCTTGTCTGACGAGGAGAAACCGTCAATGTTACGCAGTACTGACATGATGATTTTACTGCCCTATTAAGCAGCAAGTCGATCTACATTATATAAGTCGATTTGTCATACGTTTACATGGCTGGTAATTTTAAACTACCAAGCCGTATAATTGAATACGAAACCATTTGATCGCCACAGTCCTCCGTTTACGTTCACAGCATTGTTATGCCAGAGGTTGTGCAGTTCACTCAGTAGAGCTCCTGTTGAGCATACTGCATCATTTCGTACTTATCCGCTGCTGCCATCACATTGAATTAGCTACAGATAATAGGTGGAAAATGGAATAGCCGTCCAATAGTGAGCGGAGAGGAAAGGGAGTGAGTCACCGGTGTCTCCCACACATTT
Source organism: Electrona antarctica (assembly GCF_951216825.1). Taxonomy (NCBI): domain Eukaryota; kingdom Metazoa; phylum Chordata; class Actinopteri; order Myctophiformes; family Myctophidae; genus Electrona; species Electrona antarctica. The sequence goes on from NC_136812.1 coordinate 18,539,828, forward strand.
TAACGGTGCCTGGAGCCACTCCGCTAAAAGGTGATCTGGAGGGGGTTAGTGGATGCGGGGGAGGGAGGAGGGCAGCACATGGATGGAGGCGGAGGAGAGGTGGGGAGGGGAGGTTTCGGTATTCCTCCTCTACATCATCTCGGAGACATCCCCCAGTGCTGCGCTCCACTCAGTCAGTTCATGTTTGAAGGTGAAACTGAGAGAGACTACTTGTGCAGCACTTTGGTAACCTTTAAAAAATTGATTGGATATTATGTGGATTGATTGTGTGCGTTTTTATACAGTCTGTGCGTTAAGTAATGGCACACCATCCCCCCATTTGTGGTTTCCAGACGGAGGATGACTAATAGTCTGGCTGTGAGGAGACTAAAGTAGACCGTGTTTTCTAAGGCAGACATTTTAAATTGGCACAGAAAACTCCTCACCTTGACAGCCAGGGCATCTCACAAATATAGAGAGAGGGAAATCCCTGGATCCATCTCTAGGCGATGGTTATGACGTACACAGGATTCAGAAAGAAAAGCTGCGATTGCTTATTATTATCCAGTAAGTAATGGTAAACTTCTCCTGACCTGTACCACAGACCATAACATGCTCTGTACCACAGACCATAACATGCTCTGTACCACATACCATAACATGCTCTGTACCACAGACCATAACATGCTCTGTACCACAGACCATAACATGATCTGTACCACAGACCATAACATGCTCTGTACCACAGACCATAACATGCTCTGGGATTCACCTGCAACTGTGTGTTGTTTCTTGACAATTTTACAACCCAAATACAAACCAACCAATTAGTCCTTCAACTGTGATTTTTTACAAAGCTGTAGAATGCTGAATGAAAGGCTTTTAGTAGATGCTAAAATGACAATGTATTTTATATCCTGTTATGTCCCATATAGGTTGGAGTGTTAACGATGTCTTTCTGTTGGCGTGGAGGAAGCAAGTGTTTTTTCGAGACATCGCACACACACAATGACATGCTGCGTTGCACAGACGAGAGCAGCACCACACTACTACTTCACATAGGGAAACCCTGTACAAACGCCATGCTGCTTTCATGACTGACTGGCTGGCTGATCCAACTCTCTGGTTGCCCGTCTTGGCTGGTTGATAATGAAGAGCGTGATGACAGCAAACGGTGCCAAGGATGAAGACGATGCCGTGTGAAGCACGAGGGAGAGGAGGAGCAGTGGTGTGAAACTGTGCGTACTGTAGCCATCCTCTATACTTTTAAGCAAAGCTCAACTGCAGATTCCCCAAAGACCCCGCCCACATCTCCCCCCTCCTCTCTCCCCTCCCCTCACTGAATGAATGTAGCTAGTTTTAGAATTCAACGCGGTTAACTCAGCAGTTACTCCCGTTTTTAAAGCGCACATTGTGATGTTGTTTTGAAGTGATTGAACGGAATGAAATGTCGGGGCTGTTTGAAATCAGTGTTGTATAATTATTGCAGTGAATGAATAAATGGCATGATGAAGTGATGTGCACTGAGAAAGAGAACTCGTAGTACTACAAGCATTATCCATTGTGTCTGAGGTTGGGTTTATATTTGCCTCTCTCTGTTTGAATTGTTTCTTGCTTGGTGGTTCTCTCCCACATTGTTTTTAAATTATATTTATATATAAAATGCACTCCCAACCAGCAACAGTACAGTATGTGTGCCTTGTGTCATTTCCTTCTGTTGAAACGGTTTAAAGTCTCAGACAGTGGCCAAGTACATCAATTCAATTTGTGTGTTAACATTGGAATTCAGAGTACAGCTGAACCACTCATCCCAGGAAATGAATAAATTAAACATATTATATCCGTCACCAATATGTCATGAATCAGAACTTATTTTATTGGACAAGTGTGGTTACACAATCGGATTAGCCAAGGGAGGGAAAAGAAAACATTTTATATTAATATTGAAGGAAAATAGGTCACTTGAACTCATCTGGTTCAGTATGAGGGTTCTCTAGATTGGATTCTAAAATCTAGAGCGGTGTTTCTCAAAGTGGATATAGGTACCCCCAGGGTTCCAAATGGACCATTACAGGTCTGTAACTCTTGAGCACGAGTCTCTGGGTCCTTGAAATGTCAAGGTTTGATTACCACTGAGCCCTTTATTTTCCCTGTCCAAGGGCTTGGCATTCCTTTCTGGCATCAGCAGTCGTGGCTGTGATCTCACTGTATGTTGCCTGTCTGCCTTTTCTGTTGGCCACACTGGGCTTCCTTGCTTAATGCGTTCCTTCCTACCAGGTGTATCTGCCCCAAGTCAAGTGCCAGTTGGTTGCTCTTGTACCTAGTATTTCCTCCCAATCACTTCACCTAGTCCTAGATTGAGCTGGGGCTGCCGTCCCCCTGGTTTGCCAATGCAAGGAATTGCACTCGGCCGGTTGCTGTCGAGGTTTTCGAGATGAAACAACTAATGAAATTAAAATTCTAATGACTACAGGCAGCAGTGAGTGAGTAACCTTATGTAAGGGCCTTGAATGCACTGAAATGTTTTTGGTAGATTTCTTTTGGTCTTATTTGACTGAACCTTGAACAGAAATGACCATGTTATACATGGGCTCCGCATATTGTAGGACCATTCCAAATGATGTGGATAGCTAATGTTTGTTTCCGATTCATTTGCATGTAATTTACATTAAGAGCAGGATGTGATTCAAGGTACTCTGCACATGCTGTAGTCTCTTCAGCATCACGCTTGTTTCCCAGTGACTTTGATGTATTATTCTGATTGGTGGGTTGGCGGTAACCCAGATTTTGATAAGATGATCTGAGCTCCTGCTGTGCCAAGCTTGATCCTGTGCAGGCAAGAGCCCTATGGGCAGAGCCAGGCTCCATATTGGCTCAGGAGGACAATGGACAGTCTAAAGCGTTTTAATTTCCATTTGTTCGTCCACAAAGAGACGGGGAGGTGTTCGTTAACATCCTGCTGTGCTGTGAGATGATTTGGGTTATACGTCCTGGGAAAAATAGAAGTGCTTGGTGAGATTAATAAACATTTGAAGCATTTGAAGTAATTTTCAATTAGTTTTTTGTTTTTGTAACTGGGTTGTCTTGTTCTACCATTCATCCATCCATCTTCAACTGCTTATCCGGAATCGGGTCAAGGGGGTAACAGTTCCAACAGAGATTTCCAGACTTCCCTTTCTCGAGCATCATCTGCTCAGCTCGGCAGTACAGCTGGCCTGGGCCATGGCTCAGTGGTCCAGGCACCTTGGCTGGTAATCCAGTCTGGCAGTGTGCCGCGGGTTCGACTCCCGATCCCGACGGCCTTTACTGCATGTCTTCCCCCCCATCTCTCTCCCCATTTCCTGTCAGCCTACTGTCTGTCCCTCCATAAAAAAATATAAAATAAAGGCGAAAGCCACAAAAAAAAAACATTTAAAACAGTGCAGTACAGCGACTGCAATACTGCTCCAGCTCCTGCTGCTTCGTTTCTGATCTTGTGCGTCAGGAATGGCAAACAAATACGTTTTACTCTTATGTACCCATACACAAGATGTAACAAAGTACAACCTTGACCATGACCATCCTCTCCTCACTCATGAACAAGTCCTTGACCTACATAAACTCCTTCACCTGTCACAAATCCCTACGCAACAATCTGTTGCTTTCCTTTCCTGATGAGAACCAGATTTGGAGATGCCGATCCTCATACCATTTTTACATTCAAATTTGAATGAACATTCCGAATTTTCTATTGCATCTGTTCCTGATCCTTCTACATTTACATTATAATGCTTTATGCCAGTGTTCCACTTCCTGACAATTCATTTAGCATCCTAATCACAGTGGTCATGGTTAATTTGTGTAGCGCCTGCTGTGACGAACTGTCAGCATCTGTCAGGAGTGAGCAATGTGGTATTATTCTAACTTGCATTTGATTCTTTTGTTCTATTCTAAGATGCAATGGGCAGGTTTGCCTGCTGCTTAGAGAGCTCAGCTTGTCTGCTATGTTTTGACCTCAGTCATGATGTGTCCTGTCCAATTCAGATGCCCCTGTACATGCTCACACTTTCAACCTGGCGTCCCTTGGGCATTACAATCCAAACCTTTAAAAAAGTAGTAAAAATAGTTCTACAAACTCAAAAAGCACTGTAATGACAAAGTATGAATTGGTTACAGTAAGCATAGCTGAGAAAGTAAACTTCTGACCATCTGATTTACTCCTTTGGTGCATTTGGAGCTGGTTATGGTGGAGATAAGGTGAAAAAAGAAAATCCAACAGACTACTGAGACTCGCCCACAAAGAAACAAGTGAGATTCATCATCAGAGACATCCTCCTCTTTCCCATGATTTTAAGCCAGAAGCTTGAAATGAGGCGCAGTAGAACCATCTATGTTTCATCCATTTATTCACGGATTGGATAACAACCCCAAAATAACATTTCATACAATTTGGTCCCTCAAGGCTCAATGGATCAGGGTCAACAAAGGCAAAGTTGTTTAGAACTCTATCTTTTATACTTTGAGAAATTGAGCAGTTGACTAACAAGCAAGGAATACATAAATAGATTGTAGATTTTTTTCTTTCTTTTTTTTGTTTTGTTATCATGGAAATAAACCTCACAAAATATCATCATTTACAGTATTGTAAGCATGACTCCTAAACAAAGTTGATTCCATAAAATACAAAATCTAGTCATACTGATGCTTTTTAACTTCTGCCTTCTAACAAAGGATTGATTTGGTAGATTAAGTCATGAAGATATGATATGAAGATATGAACTAAAATGTTACTTCTCATGCACACCTATGAAGAGTTATGCATCATTGTATTGGACAGGCTACTGGTTTAGTATACAAACATTTCTTTACCACTGTCCCCAGTTCTAAACCTAATAAAGGACAGACTAAGTCTAGCTCCGGCAACAATGTGTTTGTATACACAACGTTTCATCTTTGTACCATGTACTTATTTGTCGTCTAATGTTGAACTTTCACCCTCTTCGGTATTTATGTCTATTTTTTCCCTCTTTAACTTTAACTCTGCCATTTTTACTGTTGACTGTACAAATTACACTCTTCCCTTTTCACCCATGACGTCTGTCAGAATTGTCAGAGAAATCAAGACGGCATTGTTCCGTTAATGAGAACCATGGCTTGTGTCTCTCAGTCCACTCAGCCACAAGAGGAGACTTCTATCAGGCAGATGAGAGAGATCTTATCTGACTGGAGATAAGAGTCACAATGCTGTACCGTTAACCACCTATGAGAGTGAGGGAATGGACAGGAAGGAAGGATGAGAGGACCCACCACCTCCATTTTTTAAATCAATATTCAACGCCATCCTCTGCAGTGGTTCCATTCACTGCACGTGTGAGAAGGGGGGAGCCTAACAACCCCTCAGAGAGTGGGAATTTACAAGCAAAACTGGGTCGCTCACGGAGCGTTCCTCTGCCGCACGCTGCTGGGGATGTGAAGGCAGAGTGCTGCTTCAAGCCATTGGTGGCCTATAAGTGCAAGAAATTGATTTTTCCAATTCTTCAACAGGCTTGCCGTTCCTTGCCTTTGATATGCTTTGATTCGTTAGCGTGCTTGAAATGCATACAGAGGCGGAGAAGGATAGAAAAAGGGGGGAAATTGTAACAAATAACATGTTTGTTCATTCTGGTTTTCTACGCCGACAGGAAGTGCAAGTCCTTGCCCCTGAGGGAAACATGCACTGCACTGTCAACTTTCTCAGGAGGAAAAAGAGAAGGGGAGGGGAAAAAAAGAATGTGAACTGTTAACAAATAAAGCCTGTTCCCTGTGAGCTCCATGCACAAGAAAGCATGCCTTTCTCATAAAGAAACTCAATAAACACTAACGTCTGCGAGGACCGCATCAGTCCCATTCAACAGCCTTAAAATAACCCCACCAGCATGTCTGTAAAAGTAACTAAAACTGAGCTTATTCTCAATCTTTACAAAGATATGAGTGTCTTCAGAGATGAACTTGGAGTCATAGCTTATTCATTCAATCAGACAGTATTGTTATATCTGTGATTCAGTCTTTGTCACCAAAGAGGAGTGCTAAAATATGCCTACCTTCCTTGTTCTATCGTGCCATTGTTAAGATCCCTCTATATACAAATATATTTTTGGCACCAAAATTAGTTACACAGCCTCCTCGTGGGCTGCTCTAACCCTGTCCTACTGTGTCACTTCTCATTGTCACAAGCAGAAAGCAATACAAACAGGATATTTCAATGAATGATACAAAATGAGAAACATTCAATGACATTAAACAGCACAACCGTCAGGTATCGGTAGAATATTTCCCTCTTCAGGGAAACATGTTTAAATAGAAACACCCTTCCAAAGCCAGACATTCACTGATACAGAGAAATGAGAGCTAACTGCAATTTCAATAGGACACATTATACAGGCTTTGCTAAGTGTATAATTCATGCCCGTCTATATGCACTATAAGGAACCATGGAGTCTGAAGAGCAGTGAGTAAACAACCTTGGATTCCAGATTTGGCAGATATTTGTCTCAGTCACACATTTGTACAATTGCAGGGACTTAAATGATTTCCTGGGACATAATGTGACATAGTACGCCTCATATGAATTGAATATCTCTAATGCAGGGGTCTTCAACAAGGGGTTCGGGACCCCTAAGGGGTCCTCAGAGTTACTACAGGGGGGCTGCCAAATCTTTGTGTGGTAGGATTCTGTTTTTACATGACTCATTTGAACCCTAGCATCCCTATTCTCAAGGCATTGTGAGCTTGTACATCGGCTATTTTCGGCAACAAGGTTTTGTGTGTAGAGGGAAAAAAGAGTAGACCAAGTACAGAGCCAAAGGTCAAGTTTACTAAGTATTGACTGTTTAAGTAACATGAATCCAACACTGATGCAGCTATCTATGAAAAGTTGAATCTGCAACACAGTTTTATACTATGTGTAGCTTCACCTCTCTCTCAGTTAAGAGGCCCTTGGCCTGAAAGACGTTGAAGACCCCTGCTAATGGGTGGCAGATATTATAGCCTGTGAAAATAAATAGTAACCACGTGCTCAGGACTGACATGACCGTTGTATCAAAATCCACAGATCCCTACATGTCTAATAGCACCTGATTTCACAGTGAATCCACTAGTACAGAGGGAATACTGGCTGTTCTCCTCAATTCTCCACTGGAGAAGAGGAGGAGTTACAGTAGTAGTGACACAAAGGTAGGGCATAAATAGTTCACAAATACGTATGGAGACGTGGAGCTAACTCTGAGAAACTCCAAGTTTGTAAAGAAAAACTTGAATGTTTATTTTATTTTTTATCCAATGACTATTAACTAAATTATTATTATTATCATTTTACTATTTTTGGCTTTCTCTACTCTCAACAGACTAAAATTATGAAAATGTAACTTGCTTAATGCTAACCAGTATAAAGAAAGACTGTTGTTCACATTCACATCGCTAGTGAGTTAGCTGAACCACACAAGTTGTCAGTCACATGGCTTGTGTGCCCAGTTTGGGACGCAGTCTTTAAATGGACTGAAAGAACAGATACGCCAATGTGTTTTAGATGTCTAGGTCACAAACTATACAGAGTAGAGATATTTGTGTCAAGACCAAGGCAGGACAGAAATCAAATGGAATGTTGTCAGTCAGTGGGACAAGAGGTGTTGGGGTGGAGGACTTGAAACCCTGCTACACTGGGCTGTGGTCAGGAGAAGCGTGCGTGACCGTAAAAGTCACGCACTCGGTCGGTGTGTCCCTGGTTCTGTATAGGCCTGCGTATAGCCTCTCCTCCAGATTGGCAGTCAGTTTGTCTGTCAGCTCTGCTGTGAAGGTTTGAGGGCCGTAGCCCGAGGATTTGGGGGGCTGAGGGGGCGAGCGCTCGTCGGGGGGCTCAGGAGGGGGTATGGGTTGTTTGCTGTCCTCCTGAGGGTCAGGCTGCTCAGCAAATCCGCCCTCACTCTCGGTGATGGAAGGAGTGTGTGAAGGAGGAGGGTTGGAGCAGGAGGCCGCTTCGTCTCTGACAGTGCTGGCGTAGCTCTCGGACACCCTCGTGGCCCCCTGCTCCCTCTGCTCCCCTCCACCCTCAATGGGCATCGCCTCCACCTTTGGGGTCTCCGGCCTGCTGCCGGCCCCGTCAGCCGCCTCCTCATCTGGAGCGCTGACGATGCGCGGAAGTGTGCTGTGGTAGCTTGTGTCCAGCGGGTAGTTCACGCTCTGGCCTCGCCGCAACGGTGTCCGCTGTCTCTCAAAGGAGGAGTGGTAGTGTCTGACCCCGGGGTCGCTCCACTGCTTGTGGCGCTGCCATTGCTTGCGGAGGTGGATTCGCGAACGGTGCTTCTTCAGCGGGGAGTCGTGCTGGTCGAACTGGGGGTCGTGGCGGAGGAACTCGTTGAACAGCGCATCCGTCCTCTCGTCGATGCTGTAGTCGCGCCTATGCAGGGGCTGGGGGGGTGGGAGGGGCGCCGGCTGCACCGCCTCCCGTGGCGTGAACATCTGACCGTACGGGGACCAGCCCAGTGGGCCGGCGCCTGTCTCCATGGCAACTCCTCCACTGGCGCCCAACAGAGGATCCTCCTCAGGCTCCTCCTCGCTGAGGTAGGACTCAAAGCTCTCGCCGATCGTGCCGCTTCGCCCGGCACTGGTGAAGTGGTGTCTCTTCTCCAGGGCGGTTTTCTCTTTAGGACTGCTGCTCCCGAACAGCCTCAGGTCCTCCGGTCCGCGGGACGGAGCCTCTATCGACGCATAACCACTGTCCATCTGCAGCAGCTTGCGGTTCCCTGTCTCTCCATCGCTGCCCCCTCGCTCTGAGTCCGTGCTGTCCTGCTTCCTCTTCTTCATCTTCTTCTCGCTCAGCTCCTCAGCCATGTACAGAGCCAAGTCCTTGTCTTCCTCTCCGACATCTTCTGCCTCGTCTCCCAAGTCCTGTGATGGGTAGCTTGGGAGCTCCCCCTTCTCTCTCTCTGTCTCGGCGTGTCCCCCCAGCGAACACACGCTGTCAGCGTCACTGCACACGGAGTTCCTGTCGTTGCCGGCGTGCTGTTCCAGGGAGGCACGAAGGGTCCAGATGTCTCTGTAAAGGGCTTGGGAGTCCTGGGGGTCCAGGGGTTCCACCGGGTCAGCACTGTCCCTTTCGGCCACGGTCAGTGCTTCATCCTGGGGATCAGGGGAAAGGCCAATCACCCCCGGACCACCACGGCAGCAGCTGGGTTCCACCATCACCTCCACCTCTAACCTGTAAAGCAGACGGGGACGATGGGGAAAATTCACAGTGAGAGAGAGAGCAAAAAAAGGATCATGGATACTCATGGACACGAGCAGTCGAGCACTCACGCACGTGCTCACACACACACACACACACACACACACACACACACACACACACACACACACACACACACACACACACGCGCACCCATGGCAAGGGTCAGTTCCAAAGCAAAAAGCCAATCACCACATTCGTCTGAGACATGGCTATGTACACAGTGCACACTGATGTGATTTTCATGGCTTGCTATGGTTGTTGCATGTTCTTAACAAACTGAACTCAACTAATGTCATGTGTTTCCCTGCATACATGTGAAAAACAACATGACTTGTGTCATATTAATAGCTACAATTGCAACTGGTAAATAACATTAGTCATCATTCTTGGTTAGCAGCGTTCAGGAATTTGGAAATTACTTATATTTACATACATATTTATATAGACAAAGATCTACAGGGAATTACTTTTCTTTTTTTTAACTTAACATTTTTTAACCAGAGTAACTGGTTGAAAAATTACTATTTTGTTCATTCTTATTAGGATTGCCAGATTCTGTCTTGTCGTAAAACCGAATCTAAAATAGGAAGGTCATCTTAATCCTTGGAATTCTTAGTTATCAGCACACCACATCAGTGATGGAAGGGACTAGTTTCTTATACTATCTTATACTCCATGTCCCAATTCTCAACCAATTCCTCCAAACATACTGTACACTACAGGAAACCATAAAAACGGTACGTCTGGTTTTGGATAATCTAATAGCTTTCCAAGAAATCCTAAGGTAATTGCTTACATTAGAAGTCTGACTTGGGTCAAATAGTACTGTTTTTTCATACACAATTATATTCACTGCAGGTTATATGCCATTGCTATTGTAACCAAAAGGGTACAGGTTTGATTTCCACAAAAGTCAAGGTTTCCTGACAAAGTGTTCTTGAGCAAGACTCACTGTCACTCTGGATTAGAGCAATCAAGTTCATGGCTAAATTACAAAAATACCAAAGTAAAGGTCCCTACACACCGAGCCCGTTTTTTTCGGATTTCTAGCGGTTTTCCGAAAAACGCGTCCAGTGTGCAACCACCTTTGCTTGATTGTTAATTGTATTGATTTGTATTTTCTGTTAAACAAAATGTGCACTGATACTGTGCAGTACACTCCTCTCATGTTTTACAAGCTTGTATGTCTGCCATTTATGGTGAGCCACACCAGGAATCATTTAGAATAGCTATGAGAGATATTATAGAAACAATTACTTTCTCTGGAGTGACTTTATAATTATTGTCTGGCTCCTATAAACTGCATATATATACTGTAACATTGTTCTGTAATTTTATTTTATTTGTCTATTCATTTTTGGAAACAAATTTGTCTCATCCAATTAAATATTTCTAAATGTATATTATTTATTAAATATTATATATCTATTAAACAGAAGAAAGGTTAATTAATTATTATTGTGATATTGCTGTCCTAAAAAAGCAAATATTAAATAAATAAAACAATAGCTATAAGGCAGCGTGATAGAAAAGAACAAAAGCATTCTTGAGGTGCAGAGAAAGGGGCTGAGTGAGAATAAGGACTTCAAAGCTGCAGCTTACTGAGAGCAGAGCATTAACTGCAGCAGAGCAGTGGTTCTCAAACTGTTTCATTCATGTATTCACCATTCTGAAAATATCTCGTGCCAAGGACCCCTATACAAGATTTTTTGAAAATAGCCGATCTACAAGATCACAACCCATTGCTTCGCTCCCTGTGGTGAGCTTATAGATTGGCTATTTTCAAGTCGCCAATGTACCCTGTGTAGGGGTTAAAGTGGTTAAACTGATTTTGATGCTATATTAACACATTTTGCCAGAGTCCCCTGAGGGACCCCCACTCTGAGAACGACTGCTCTAGCTACAGACATGAGTGCAAAGGACAGCACTACAGACATGAGTGCAAAGGACAGCAAAAGCCGTGGACGTGGATGAATGGCAAGGGAATTTAAAGATACCTGCCGAGGGAGGGGGGCGGGGTGGAGGGGGGAGCTGGGGAGGAGGAGGGCCGCCCGGGGCAGTAGGTGACGTCCCGGGTGCGGGCGATGTACTGAATGAGGTCTATGTGGTGACGGGAGTCTTCATCCTGGTCCATGCTCTCACTGGCAGCACGCTGCCGCTGGAACTGTCTCCTTTTAGGAGAGCCTGGGGGGAGGGGGGAGACAAGTTATTGTCTAATTTACAGGTGTTCCCACAAACCTTTCAGCTCGACTCGAGACCCAAAAGCTGAAAATAGCCAGTCTTCAAGCTCACAGTTTCACTATTTGTTTACATTTTTGGAGATGTATTGGAAATTTGGAATTGTCAGAATTTTTTTGTTTGTTTTGTTTTGAAATAATAACAATAATACAAAATTGTAAGTACACTTAAAAATCGGGATAGCGTTGTGGTGCAGTGGTAAAGTCCCTGCCCACCACCACGGAGGTTGTGGGTGGAGGAATACATTGGCATAACGACTAAATTGTGGAGAAAGAAAAGCATGTTGTGGGGAAAAAGCATGTTAGCAATAGATCCAGGAAGTGAGGTACTAGGAACAGTTATAAAATAAGTAGCCTACAGGAAGTGAGAGGCCAGGGTTCCTTTACTACAGGCAGAATGCACTGGAGTCAATGAGAGCTCAGTGACCAGCTCATTATTTATGAATGACTGAGACCTTTTGTAAAGTAATCACTTCTGGAAAATAACAGAAGACATGTAACACATTATTGTCTGCTGTGTTGCTTTTCGATGTACGCTGTGTAATTTTTATAGAGGTATGGTATCTAAAGAGCACAAAGTACCTTTCTGAACGTACCAAGTATCGCGAGACTTCCCACCGTTTCCTGTCTGTCAGCCAAATATCGCGATACTTCGGAGCCAGAAACGATACCTGCTGCTGTTTAGATCCTCAGATAAAATTTTATACTGTGCACTCTGTGCACATAGAAAAGTAAGTGATTAGAAAACAACCTGTGATATGTCTTCTTTTATATTCCTGAACCGATTATATGACAAAGGTCTCAATTGTTCATAAATAATGTTAAGTATTATTAATAAGTATTCATTGCACTGCCGGTGTGAGTTTGGCTCCCATGAAAGTGTCCATGAAAGTGTCATGGCGCAGCCCAGTCACGTGACCACTTCTCTTCCTTCACAAAGCTTCCTTGCCTTCCTCTGCATATGGTTCCTGGTTGTTATGTGATGTTTGCTCCCACCACCACCCCAGCACCACCGGTGGGCTCTGTTATTTATGTTCCCCTTGGGGGTTTTCTATCTATCTCCCTGCTCTTAATGTTTTATGATGGTGTTTAATCGTGCCGAGCAGGGAGAAAATGCAGCAGAGCCGAACGTCAAGATAAATATCATATGCACACTTGTATTCTCATTCTATAATAAATATTGGTTAAATCTATTCGTGAGTTGTCTGACTGAATTAGTATTTAGTTTGATCCAGTTTAAGTCAGATAAAGATATTGCAATTTACGGTAATTCAATTCAAAAGCAACAGTTTTGTGTTTTCTTCTTGGTCTGCAATACAGTTTGGTTACAGTATAAATAATTACTTACACAGGTACAGGACCTTTATTTAATTGAGGTTTTTAATATAACTCAGATATACAATTGTATGGTTCTGATTGTTATATCGCGCTGCAATGCATTCTGAGCTTGTAGATCAGCTATTTTCAGTGTGCGCCACCTGTGCAAAACCGGGTATAAGTCAGTGTTGTCATTCCCTCAGGGAACGGCAGGGAGGCTTCATTCAGGTCCTCAAATTGACTTGGAAAGAGCAAACTGTGCGTCACAGAGCCATCTGTCGTGTGTGTGTGTGTGTGTGTGTGTGTGTGTGTGTGCGTGCGTGCGTGCGTGCGTGCGTGCGTGCGTGCGTGCGTGCGTGCGTGCGTAACACAGTTGGATGCTGGAACACTATCATCACTCTGTTTAAATGATGATACCAGCTTCAATACACATACGTCATTATTCACAGCTTCTGCCATATACATAAACACGTTTATTTTCAGATTTAGCAGTTGATAAAATTTGCCCCAATATGATTAAAACATTACCTAACGTTATCTAAAATTGAGTCATTGTTGCCTAAACATCATTGCATGGCTAATAACTTAAGTCATAGCGGTTTGGATTTCAAATCAATGTTTTCTCCAGCAACTATTTTTTTAATACACTTTTTAAATTGATGCATTGGTCACATAACTTGACAAAAATAACCATGCAATGATATTTAGCGTGTCCGATTACCTATCTCAAGCAAGTTGATTTTCATACCATACTGAAATGGATGCAATCCAATGAAAAACACAACAACTACGGTATGCTTCGGAAAATGGCCAGCAGTAATGACGGGTATACCGTGAGTCATTGTTTTCTAACAAAAACGTTTTCTTGGTGAACAGATCCTGTATCAATATAGCTGAAATAAAGTAAACAGTGTTGTTGTGCAGTCAAAGATCCATTAATAAAGGATCCAGGCCTGGGCCATGGCTCAGCGGTCCAGGCACCGTGGCTGGTAATCCAGTCTGGCAGTGTGCCGCGGGTTCGACTCCCGATCCCGACAGCCTTTACTGCATGTCTTCCCCCCATCTCTCTCCCCATTTCCTGTCAGCCTACTGTCTGTCCCTTCATAAAAAAATATAAAATAAAGGCGAAAGCCAAAAAATAAAATAAAGGATCCATTATTACCTCTGGTGTCCAGACTGGAAGCTCTCTGGCTGCTGTCCAGCTTCCACTTCTTGATCTTAAAGTAGGGGCTGGACCCCTCCAGACTGGCGTGGCGTCGCAGCTTGGTGAAGAACTGCAGCACCGGCCCATGGTGGCCTCCTGCCACTCCAGCACCTGTGCTACCGGTAGCCGCTGCCCCCTCGCCCACGCCATGCACTCCGTCACCCCTGCAGGGCCCTGCTCCCAGCATCTCAATCTGCATGGGGAACACAGAGATGTTCTGTCAGGATGGAAAAACTAAGACCAGAGGACAAACTATTTAAAGTATACTACTAGTACTAGGCTATAGTAATTGTGCACTAGTATTAAGCAGTACAAATTACAAAGGACCTTTTAATATCAATGCATTGCTGTATTGAATAATAAATAATAATAATAATGAAATAATTGACCATTCACATCATAGTTTCACTCTCTCCACTGGTATCTCCTCACCTACAGTAGAGACAGTAGAGTTCTGTACTAAATATAATCTAACAACAAAACATCTAATGGGGGTCCCTGGCACTTTTATTCAAATGGGGGTCCGTGGCCTAATAAATATATACATTTGGGAAAATGTTTGAGAACCACTGATCTACACATAACATTGACTGTTGGTGATTTATTTGTTCACAGACTGCTATTGTTGTGATTGTTGTGTGTTGTGATTATTTGCATTCATGCATATTGTGTAGCCACTAACAAATAAATCACAGTGTTAACTGTAAGCACTGCATGCATAGCAATCTAGCAAGGCGCTAAGATGTGTGATATGTGAACACAGTCAACACATCGTTATCGTTGACATAATCATTCATATTGTTGCCATTTTATTAACTTCGTCGATCAAGTGTTGTCACTGTGTGATAAAGTGAGCAGTCAATGTATTAACTAAATCAGTGGTTCTGGGGACCCCCAGGGGTCCTTGAGAGGGTTCCAGGGGTTCCCAGAAAAATGTGTTAATAATATAGCATAAAACAGTTGAGTTGAACCACTTTAACCCTAAATGACATGCGTTGTGAGCTTGTAGTTCTGCTATTTTCAAAAGAACCTTGAGAAAAATAGATTTCGTTTTTTATATATTTTGTAAATATTTTAACAGTACAAATCTTCTATAGGGGTGGTCCCTGGCAGAAAAACAAAATATTTTCTCGTGGGGGACTGGCCTGTGGCCAAATACATTGACAACAAATATTAATTTGGTTTTAGTCTTTAGTCTTTTGAGTAACATTTCTAGTTCTGGGACTTTAAATGATTACATTTGATAAATGAATTACAGAAGAAATAACGCGAATAAAAATATTAACGCATGATAAAAGGTATTCGACAAATATTCTTCGTCATAGTTTTTATAGTCGACGAAATGAGCACTGGGTCCTTGACATGACCAGGTCTGAGAAGCAGACTCACAGAGCAGGAGCTAGGCTCCTTGGTGCTGATGGCTGTGTGGCTGCTTCTGAAGCTGGTGTCCACCACAGAGTTGAAGATGTCCCCAGGAAGGGCTGAGCTAGGACTGACGCTCAGGCTGGTCAATGCTGTTTGGGGGAGAGGGCACAGCATTGGCTGCAGGGAGACAGACATAGTACACAAAGTTAGATCTTGTTTTACCTGGACAATTTAAGACAAAACATTTCAGCATACTTCTTTTTTCAAGCAATGTACACTGTAGTACCTGAAGGGCCATACTGGCATGAGTGGCATCATTACTTAATTCACTGCGTGTTGGTTTGCCTACTTGTATGCTGGTTGATTTTCACACCTTACTGATATTAACAGAATCCAATGGATTCCGCAATAACAGAAGAAATAAGTGGTTGGCATTGGCAGTAATGTCAAGTATACGGTGAGTCATAGTCGATGGGCAAAACATGCCGGACCGGCACTCTCATTTAATTTCAAGTTTCATCTCCCTTTTTAATTTCAAGCAATGTTTATACTATTCAAACAGAATCACACTCTTTAATAGAACATTGGTGGATTTAACATATCATGTAGGCCACATCACCTCAAGTCCAAAGACTGTCAAATCCAGCATGAGTGATTCAACTCCCCCATCCAAATGGGAAATCAATGCACATAGCCCATTGAAATGAGCAGACAGAAAAGATCTATGATACCCTCGTTTGGGTACATTAGGTTGATATATTTTCTCAGCCCTGGCGCGTCTGACTGATGTTCTAATTGGTCTCGGACATGACTAACGACACGGCTGGGGACTAATGGCAGGGCGGCGGCGTCGACTCGTCACCTGGAAGATGGAGAGTGCCGACTTGGCGGCGGGGTGTGTCGCCATGGTGACGGTGTTCTCGGCGGAGTCACACTCGTGGATGGTGACGATCTTCAGGGCGGGGGAGGGGATGTGGAGGTGTGTGAGACGCGCGTTCTTCAGGTGGTGGAAGTCTCCCTCGGTGAGCGTGTACCTGGGGGGGGGGGGGGTGGTGGGAAAAAAGTACTCACGTGTTTTACTTAAGTTAAAAGTATCAATACTAGCTGCAATGTGCTGTAGAACTACTCCGTTACAAGTACTACAAGTCCGGGAATTCGAAATTTACTTGAGTAAAAGTACAAAGGTATTGGCATCAAAATGTACTAAATGTACCAAAAGTAAAAGTACTAATTGTGCAGAATGTCCCATTTTACGTTTTCAAATGTATAAAAATCTTTTGAAAATAGCAGATCTACAAGCTCACAATACGTCGCATCGCAACGCATTGTGAGCTTGTAGCACGGCTATTTGTGAGCTTGTAGATTGGCTATTTTCAAATGGCCGAAATGTATAAGGGGCTGAAGTGGTTAATGTATGTTTTGTCATAATATTAAAAATCTACAAAGTAACTAGTAACTAATTAGTTAAGTACAAATAAGTAAAGTACAAATACCTCAAAATTGTACTTAACCCTTTACCCGCCAGGATTTATTAATAATTTTGATAATTCACGCCAGCATTTCCCCCCATTCAACCTTTATTTTGAAGAGCCAAAAATACGCGACCGGATGTTAGATTGTCTAACGTGTGTGTGTGTGTGTGTGTGTGTGTGTGTGTGTGTGTGTGTGTGTGTGTGTGTGTTGTCGCACATCACTTCCAGGCTATACATACATACATACATACATACATACATACATACATACATACATACATACATACATACATACATACATACATACATACATACATACATACATACATACATACATACATACATACATACATACATACATACACATACTTATAAGATATGCCATCTGGTGGCTAATGAACCAAACACACATTCTCAGAAGTTGAAGCAGTTTTAGAGGACCCACTTTTAGGCCAGTGCAACAGAGCATGTTTTTGCCTTTTTTAAAACCTTACCCATTTTAACCAAATACATACATACATACATACATACATACATACATACATACATACATACATACATACATACATACATACATACATACATACCATAATGTGTCAGTCCTTGCCCACTGATACATCATCCCTTTTGTTATGAAACAATAAGTAATTTGAATTGCAACACATGAACTTGTGTACCTTACTTTACATGCCTTTGCATCATTCATGACACAAGAGACAAGATACGCCAAAGAGAAAGAAAAGCGATTTCTGCCTTTCAAACCCACAGCATCTGCAATAATGTGTTTAGCCTAAGAGAATGATTCCTTCGGAGGCATTTGCATATCTTCAGACTGAGGTGGGGTTCTTTGGCGAAAAGTAGGCCACTGAGAAAGAAAGAGGGAGTGAGAGAAGCCACTTCCCTTCCATACCATACATACTGTACGTACATGCAGGACTCATTTTATATTCATCAACTTAACCCTTAACTAACCAACATATCAGTGGAATGGATACAGTAACAATGTGACTGTCTTGAATTCTTGGCACCCTAAGAGCAGGGGAACTATAGTGTATGTGAAAACTGATGACAGCATGCATTTTCCATTGACTTTGTATGCATACAATATATACTAGGCATACGAGTTCAACTTGTTGATTGGCTATATATATATATACACACACACACACACACACACACACACACACACACACACACACACACACACACACACACACACACACAGTCACACACACACACACACACACACACACACACACACACACACACACACACACACACACACACATTACTAGCGACACATAAAAATGGCTTTGTGATGCTCATGTGAGGATGTTAACCATGCAATCAAGATTATCCCAATAATGAAAATGTACCATAATAAGATTATCTTGATCATGATAAAAGATCAAATTATTATTTCCTCCGGTCCTTAATATGTACAGTACAGTGTGCACAGTACGCTTGCTTGCGTGCGTGCGTGCGTGCGTGCGTGCTTGCGTGCGTGCGTACATGAGTGCGTACATGAGTGCGTACATGAGTGTGTAAGTGCGCGCGTGTGTGTGCGCGTGCGTGTGCGCTCGCTTGTGTGTGTGCGTGTGTGCGTGTGTGCGTGCGTGCGTGCGTGCGTGCGTGCGTGTGTTTGTGTGTGTGTGTGTTTGTGCAAATGCTATCCTGTCTGACCTTCGCCCTTTCTCCAGGGCCTTCTTGCCGTGGTCGAAGAGTGCGGCCTCGTTGAAGGAGACCCTGCGGCCTGTGGTGCCTGTCGAGAGGAAACGCTCCGTCTGCTGGTCAGGGGAGCTGGCCATCGACAGACACTCTGACTCATCCACCCTGATGGTAATCTCTGGATGGAAAGACAAACAAACCAATACAGAGTCAGACATACTCAGGGTTCGATCTGCTGTGGGGGGATGGGGCCCGGCAGAAAACCTCCTATCTTTGTGTTTTAACTGTTTGTGTTTTGGTTTCATAAATGAATGCCCTAATCGATCATACTACGGCGTCGCAGAAAAGTATCAAGCAGATCTGCAAGCTCATCCGCTTTATCTCTTTTATCAATTACTCCTCTCCATCAATGTCTCTCCATATCAGTCCCTTCCATACCCTTGATTCTCGCTCTCTCTCTCTCTCTCTCTCTCTCTCTCCCCAGTGGTGGAAAGTAACTAAGTAGATCTTGTAGATCCGATATTTTCAAAAGAGTTTTTATACATTTTGAAAACTGTATTTCACTTTTGGTACTTTAAGTACATTTTGAATACCGGACTTTAACTTGTAACAGAGTATTTCAAAAATTCTTCCATCTGTGTCTCTCTCACCATGTGTGGGTTGAGAATCTTCCATGTAGGTGGTGTTGGTTTTCTCGGGGTCATCGCTGGCCCTGGGGCGCGCACACACACACACACACACACACACACACACACACACACACACACACACACACACACACACACACACACACACACACACACACACACACACACACACACACACACACACACACACACACACACACACACACACACACACACACACACACACACACACACACACACACACACACACACACACACACACACACAGAGAGAGAAAGACACTCAGATCAATGCTGTGACATGATTACCCCTGAAGTCTGCAGCTTCCATTCGTAGAACCCAGCCAACAACAATCACATATAGCCATGCACTTCTCAACCTGTGGGCCGGAGCCCACTGGTGGGCCGTGAGGACAATGCAAGTGGACCCCCAAATGATTGGAAAAACAAAAACTATTATTTTCTTTTAATGCGTTGAAAGATTCTGTTCAAAACAGGGCGCTATTTTTGCCGATGGTTTCCCAGATTGGTCATAAAGTATAACCAAAACATAGAGCAGAAACTAGAGGCTTTGACAGTTCATAGAAGCGTAGTGAGCGTACCACAACACAACACGCCTATACCGTGTTCTGAGTAAACTCTCTCCCCACATTGTGAGGGAATCCCAGTGGGTCTAAACCTTGTTTACTTGGGGTAATTCCTTTTTGACAACAATGTTACTCAATCAATTTAACCTTTTCTAACCTCAGGCAGAAAGCATCATCTGATACCTACTGAAATATTGATGTTTCGAAATGTTTGTTAAATACAGCTGACCATTTGGTTGCCCAACGCATGTTGGTGCTGACCTTTTTTTTTTTAACAAATATTACCAAAGTAACATCATGATACCAGCCAGCTGAATAGTACTGTTCATTTAACATTGTGTTGATATATACGGGATTGATCTTGCAGTAGGGATGGTGAATTTGGTGATAATAATGGCAATGTTGGTCAAACACTTTTGTCCCCAAAAAATAACTTATACCACCCGGAGGATGAACTGTACTGATTTGAGTGACCCCATGACCTTGATTTTACACCACCTTCAGGCTAAAATATTTAAGATATCTCATAATCTAATCAGCAAATTGCCATTAATCTTGTTGAGCACATGTAATTCTCCCAGGAGGGTAAACCCTACTGGTTTGGTTACCCCACTCAGCCTTTCCTCTAGTTTAGCACCAGCCTTGGTTCACAATTTCCATTTGCACACAACCACACAAGATCTCTCACACAAGACATTTTTCCCCCTGCCCCCTTCATAGACCAAATCAAACCATTGCTGAACTTCTA
>NC_136812.1:18562791-18625291 GCF_951216825.1 Electrona antarctica
CGTCGTGGGCGTCTCACCTGGCATAGCGGCCTGCTTCCCGACAGCAGCGTCGGCAGGCGATGATCAGGACAGAGATGAAGACCAGCGTTCCTGCCAGGAAAATGGAGAGGATGACCAGGAAGATCAAATAGCCATCCTGCTCCTCTGCAACCTCCTGTGGAATCTCCTGAGATAAAGAGAGGGAGAATTTGGATCTGTAGCAAAGCTAATACTGTAGGTCAGTGGTTCTCGAGTCATATTCAAAGACCACCAAAATTCATGACCCCCATCTGAAAATAAAGCTGATGTGTGTAGTGTCAAAGTGGTTAGACTGAATTTGCTGAGGAACCCCTGGGGGTCCCCGGACCCCAATTTCAAGAAACACTGTTGTAGGTACTATAGGAAAGTGCCTGGTTTGTGCTCATACAATGAAACTATAATTTCGCAGTGCAATTTATCAATTAATGCCAGGGCTATTAAACTGTCTCAGTCTTAAGTATGGGAATGAGAGAATATGTTTTGTTTCTTTTCTTTTTTTAATCTTAATCTATAATGGGTTAAATTCAGTTTGTTTATCATAAAGACAATTCTTTCTGGAGAAACATTTACAGTGAAATCTCAAAATCACATTTGTTTCCCCTGCTCATTGTCACATCCACAAAATGTTATGCATTACTGAGCAGTTCACAAGCAGTATTTGTAATCACTAATCAGTCACCATAAAATTGTTTGAGACCAGGGCAAAAAGAGTCAAACGACCCTCTGTGTCACTAATTGAAAGAGTAACTCAGCATCAGCAGCTGGCTGTCAGGACTGAACACAGCTGTAATGTGTGTTTTTTATTAATTATTATTATTATTAATTGTATTAATTTATCCAGTAAAAATGACACATACTTAGTTATTTCCTCAATAAATTCGTTTATGTGCATGCATAATGGTGACTTCATGAAGCTTGTGTTGCGTTCAAAAGGCGTGACATTGTAACAAATAATAGGTGACGGGCAGGCAACGCAATAGAGGTAGCACTAAGGAGGACCCTTGTCCATATTGTTAATATCTCGGATGGCATGGCAACCAAGGCTGCCAATAGGTAGCGATAGCATAGTGCCGTTCTACATATCGTTGCTCTCGGGCAGAAACCTTGTATCTCCAATCTCCATATTGTCACAATATGTCACTATATATATATATATATCCCCTATCACACAAAGATTAGTAACTCTGAAGACCCCCTAGGCATCGCGAACCCCCTGTTGAAGATCCCTGCGAGTGAATGTGCAGCAAAGTGTTAATGACGACTGGACACTGACGTCAGGTTGTAATTTCTATGAAGGGGAAATTAAAGCTGAGATTAGATCAGAGATTGAATTATTGCAGGCCCAGGTCAGGATATTCTCTATTTGATAGACAGTCGGCCAAAAGAGAATATGAGGGGAAAGCACAGCTCTGTTTGGCAGTACGCCGGACATGTGCGACTCACACAGGAAGTTCGAGAGAAGAGACTTACTGTGGAGTTCTCTGGTAGGATGTTCCAGACGGTAGAGTCATTGCTCATGGTCCAAGCCAAGTGAGAGAGTCCCCTTGAGAGATAAATATAAAAAAACACACACACACACACACACACACACACACACACACACACACACACACACACAGCCACACACACACACACACACATACATACAACGGAAATTAAGGCTTCTGTTCCTGTTCATCCAGCCACAAACTGACATATTTGGATGGCTACAGTATGCAGCTGCTTACTATCTGTGCTAATCAAGACAACAGATAACTAGGAACACTGTATCACCGGTCTTTACAGGATGAAGAACAGTATCCAGTATAGGAAGAATGACTTGTTGTTATTTCTCCTTATAATATCCTTATTTTATATAGACTAGAGCGGTGTCCGTTGGGCACTGCCCTACTTGGAACGATGCAATTTGGAAATGCATGCCCCACCCAGTTATTATAATAATAATAATAATAACTTTATTTATATAGCACCTTTCCAAAAACAAGTTTACAAAGTGCTTTACAGGTAATAATAGCAGTAAAATAATACAATAAGAATAAAACAAAATAAAATAATAAACACAATTTAAAACATTTCATAAAAAGGCTGTGCAATAAAAGAGGATACTGAGTTTGCCAGCCTGAGATCCTCAGGCAGTGAGTTCCACAGCCGAGGGGCCCGTACAGCAAAGGCCCGGTCGCCTTTTGTGATAAGGCGAGATTTTGGAACCTTTAATAGGGTTAAGCTGGATGATCTCAGGCAGCGGCCAGGCTTGTAGGTAGTTAAAAGATTTCGGATGTAAGCAGGTGCCAGACCATTTAGAGCTTTAAAAACAAGTAATAAAATCTTAAAATCTATTCTAAAACGTACAGGTAACCAATGAAGAGCCGCAAGGACAGGTGTAATGTGCTCACTTCTCTTTGTGCGCGTCAGTAGTCTAGCAGCTGCATTTTGTATCAGTTGTAGTCTGTGAATGTTCTGTTTACTGATACCTGAATAAAGTGCATTGCAGTAATCTAATCTGGAAGAGATAAAAGCATGAATTACTTTTTCTAGATCAGAAAAAATAAGAAATGGCCTGACCTTAGCTAATTGTCTCAGCTGGACAAAACAGGACTGGACTACCTTAGTCACCTGGAAATCAAAAGACAGCTCAGGGTCAAACATTACACCTAGGTTTCGGACCTTCGTTTTCTGATTACTGGAGAGGGAACCAAGACTGGAGGTAAGATTATTA
The DNA here is from genome assembly GCF_951216825.1 of Electrona antarctica. NCBI lineage: Eukaryota > Metazoa > Chordata > Actinopteri > Myctophiformes > Myctophidae > Electrona > Electrona antarctica. The sequence continues at coordinate 18,565,526 of NC_136812.1, forward strand.
GCAATTTGTGTGTTTGGGCAGTGAGGGGTAAATATAATTAATTCCGATTTGGACTCATTTAATTGCAGGAAGTTTCTGGACATCCAATTTTTTAGGTCACTTAGGCAGGCCTCGATACAGGTGATGTCAGAGTGACCAGGCTTTATGGGGACGTATAATTGCGTGTCATCCGCATAACAATGGAAATGTATATTGTGGTTTCGCATGATTTGACCCAGAGGTAGCATATATATAATAAATAAGATGGGACCTAGTATTGAGCCTCGTGGAACTCCGCATGAGAGAGGGGAAGAAGAGGAGGAGGAGTCACCAAGTGCCACCGAGAAGGATCTATTTGATAAATAGGAGCTTAGCCAGTCCAGAGCTACTCCACTGATTCCAACATCATGTTTCAGGCGGCTGATAAGGACACCATGGTCCACCGTGTCAAACGCAGAACTAAGGTCCAGAAGAATTAAAATAGAGTAGTTTGTCGGCCGCCAACAATAAGTAATTTGTGACTTTGACTAAAGCAGTCTCCGTGCTGTGTTGGGCTCGGAAGCCGGATTGAAATTCTTCAAACAGATAGTTATTTTTCATGTGTGAAATAAGTTGTGTGGAGACAACTTTTTCTAAAACTTTAGATAAAAATGGCAGCTTGGAGATAGGTCTAAAATTGCTTACAATAGAGGGGTCAAGAGAGGGTTTCTTTAAAAGGGGGTAAACGGTGGCATGTTTAAAATAGGAAGGAAAAATACCAGAGGCCAGTGAACAATTCACAATGGCTAAAAGGTGTGGACCGACTGTCTGAAAAGAATCTTTTAAAAACCAAGTGGGCATACAGTCAGAGGGGCAGGTGGAGGATTTTGAAAGTGCAACAGTGCGTTCTAAAGTTGACAGGGAGATTTCACTTATCTTTCACTTATTATGTCTGTGTCCCTTTTATGCCCATATATGGACTTCTTTGTCAGGCATGCCCACATATGTAGTCAATGCAGATGAGAACAGTCCAGGCACTGCACTCCCTGTGGTGGTGTGGAACTCGCGAACGGTTCTTGTGTTACGTGGATTACACACACACACACACACACACACGTACAGAGACTTTGTGCATTTATAGATAAATTAGCCTCATCAAAGTTGGTATGGTTTACTTTATACATTGTCAGATACTTGAATGAGTCCTTTCACTGTATTATCATCACTTTAACCAAATGCAGCTCAAGTGCAGTTAGGAGGTTTTTGATCATTAATGTGGAGATTCTTTTTCCATCTGACTGACTGACTTTGTCATTCTAATCAATTATGTAAAAAGGTTAGGAGGTTTCTGCCCAACAGTAACAATATACTGGATACTGCATATGTAATGCATTGGCCATGATCACTTTATCAGGACACAATATGCCAAATACGACATCCACCTGTTGTTGAAGAACACCTAATCTAAATTGTAAAACATTATGACATGTTTTATATTTATTGTGTACTTATTCATACCATACAGTTATTTATCCTTTATACCTTATGATTCATATCTCATCATGGACATGTAATGTGACCAGTCCAGCATTGTTATTCTCAGGGGTCTTCAATGTTTTTCAGGCCAACAACAACCCCTTGGTTAAGAGAAAACATGCAGGGTCCCCCACTATTGTATAAAATTGTGTTGCATATTCAACATTCTCTTCTTTTTTCTTTTTTTTTGAGAAAGCCTTCCATCATGCAACTTGATAAGAGCAGCTCACCATATTTAGCTGATTTTCTCATCAGTGTTTGTTGACCGTTGAGACTCAAGAGATTTGAGACTATCTTGGAAGTATTCCACATGTTTTTCTGTGACTCTGGGTTGCCTCCAAGTGATGCTGTAGCTCTTAACGGCTTGATAGATTAATTTGAGACAGCACTATCAGTGAGTGTAAATCCAATCTGTTGTTTGTTTTACACATTATCTTTGCTCCTCTACATGTTTAAGAAACGTAAGCCCAAACCGCACCAATGATTTGGTGCGACTACTCCTTGCAACTACTTGCAGCTATTGCAACCATTATCCCCAATGACAGTTGCAAGGAGTTGCATTGGTGTGGTTGACCTTAAAACTGTTTTGTAGCAAGGAGTTGCAACTAGTTGCAAGTGTGTGTGTGACTGTGTGTGTGTGTGTGTGTGTGTGTGTGTGTGTGTGTGTGTGTGTGTGTGTGTGTGTGTGTGTGTGTGTGTGTGTGTGTGTGTGTGTGTGTGTGTGTGTGTGTGTGTGTGTGTGTGTGTGTGTGTGCGCGTGCGTGTGCGTGTGTAAATTAATCAATTTACAAATTTTCCCAGAGAAACTGCCAGAAAGTATTAGCATCTCTGCTGTAACTCACAAAACATAACTTCATGTCAGTCCCAGACTCAACAGTATACTGTAAGTGCCTCTCTCTCTCTCTCTCTCTCTCTCTCTCTCTCTCTCTCTCTCTCTCTCTCTCTCTCTCTCTCTCACTTTCTCTTGTTCTCTCCATTTTAGCTTGCCCCAGGCACTTCTAATCGCCAACCAGGGGCTCCAACAGCTCAGCTCCACTACCAACACTAGTGGTGCTGCTATGCGTTCCTTCTTACAGATCACAGCCATTAATACTGTTACTGCTGCACCCGCCCGCCCACGCACACACACACACACACACACACACACACACACACACACACACACACACACACACACACACACACACACACACACACACACACACACACACACACACACACACACACACTCGCATCTACTCACCCGGCAGGAGAGAGCCAACATGCCAGCACCAATCAGCACTACTAGCCAGTATAACTGCACCACATTCATACAGCACACTCTAACTTCAGCACCATCGTCCATGAGCTGCTGTCACAGCCTGGTGTGCTGCCAGCCCGTCTCTGGGTCTGCTATAGCCAGCCTCTGCGCCTCCCCACCGAGCCTGAAGACTATGATGGTGCTCATCAGGTTGCAATCAGAATACCCTCCCTGCATGCAGTACTATATCACAGCCTTCTTTCTACCACACATCCTGTGTGTGTGTGTGTGTGTGTGTGTGTGTGTGTGTGTGTGTGAGAGAGAGAGAGTGTCTTACCCTGATGGAGGGCTTTGTGCAGCAGCTCTAGATGTGCGCGTCTGGCTGTGGCTCTGAATCTCTTCCTCAGCTCCCTTGCTGCATCCTCAGCCTTGCCTCTGCCTCCTCTCCTCTGCCCACCCAGCGGTGTTCCCCTCAGGGCTGGCCCCACGGCCCGGCAGCAGCACCACCAGCAGCGATGTCGGTTTCTAACATGCCTGGCTGGCTGGGTAGGAAAGTGGACTCATGGTTATACTTTCTCTCTGCTTTGAGGAACCGATAACACCATAAATGGACATAGGCATATATTAGCCTTCTATTTTCCGAGCCTATGCATTATGCATTCATTATTATGCATTCAACTAAATTCTTAAAGAGTAGGAATCATTGGTCTATGACCAGACCCACTTTATTTGATTTATTTGTGCGTGATGATATGCCTGTCCAAAGTAAACTCTTCTTTTTTAGTAATGTCAATGTCACCACAGCACATTCCTGTCTAGGTCTTTTGTTAGACATTTGAATAACAAAGTTATTAAGTAAATTAACATTTCACTGGCTGTGGTACATTTTGTAGATAATATGTTGAATTAAGGTATAGTGTCAGATCAGTCACCTATAATGACAGACTAGTGCTTTTGAACTCCATAGGAATTTAAACACATTTTTAACATCTTCATGTAGAAATTTGCTAAAGTTTCAACTGGTCATCATGCAGGAAGTCACTTGTTACTTGTTAGCTTGTTCATTAAATCATTACTGATACGTTCAATACATCAGATTCAGATCTGGATACATATTACAGACATCGTTGTTAGAACCGTCACTACTCTACTGTCACGGTTGGGTAGCCTACCGCATGATGTTAAACCATGTGTAGCTATTGTTTTAATATGTATTAGTTGACGTCTGGTCTTTCAGTTTTAGACTATTGTAACATGTCCTGCTTTTCTTGCACAAGAATGGGCTTCAGTAAACGGACTAAACACGAAATGGGACATGCAGGCGATGCATTTGTGAATACATTTGATTTCTCCGACAGGTTTGTCACTACAGAATAATCACATCACACCCCTTACCCATATCCAATATATTGGTAAGAATGTGTGCCAAAAACTAATTGTGACAGCTCCTATAATAGGAGAAAATATACAAATATAGTAGGCTAATAACTGATAATAACAGGGCGCGCCGCCGCCAATGCAATCATCCAAGTCCTTTATTGCCCGTTACTGCGCTAATTTCTTTGCTCCGGGAAAAAAAATGAACATCGCTCCTCGCAGTGGCTCTCATCATATATTTCCAATGAATGCGACATAATATCTGTAGCCTAACTTCACAAATTAAATTTAACCTGAAGTATAAACTCAAAATGGATAAAGTAGACAAAATTCTAAAGTGCAAACCAATAAACCAATAAACATGCCGTCCGATTTCTCAGGCGCTAATGATTTCCATCAGTATGAAAGCGCCAGGAGGTAGCATACAGTATAGCCTAGGAGGAGTGAAGTGGTTTATACAGTACAAACAACACATGCATGCACGCAGTAGAGATACCACTCACCTAATCAATTAACACGGTCCATATGGGGGTACATGGGCAAAGCCAATACCGTCAAACTCTCGCGGAACACTTTAATTTTGATTTAAAGCTAAAAGTATTTATGAATGAAACCCTGATGCATAAGACACACCCACCACCCAGTCAGAGACGCACCACGTGACGTAAGGGGGTGATTGAAGAGCTGATCAGTTCGCTTCGAGCGTTTTCTTATTTAATGGTGTCAGTCATCACCGTTTTATGTTTTGTTTTTCTCCCACTGGGGGAAGAAAGGGGATGGGGTATTTGGACATTGGACTGTATAAATAATGCCTGAGTCTTGGGTCTTGGCCATAAGTTGTTGCATATTAACTACACAGCCATTGATTTTATGACACATATATATATATATATATTTATTTATTTATTTATAAAATAATTTTACATTTGGATACTGAAGCTGTGGGACTCGGGAGCCCAAGTGTATTCTTTCTCTTTTGCAAATAATATTATAGGCTATGGGTCTCAGTGGTCTCTGAAAAACAAATGTGTCAGATAGGTTGGGAATCCTCCATAAATTATGCAGAACTACTGTACTCTGTATCTAATATATACTCTAAGCTCGGTGTCAAGCATGTACCTCATGCCCCTAAATGGGACTGTGATGTCATCAGTATAATCAGTATAATATATGTAGTGTGTGTGTGTGTGTGTGTGTGTGTGTGTGTGTGTGTGTGTGTGTGTGTGTGTGTGTGTGTGTACATTACATATCAAGGGACGTAATGCTTTTGCTTTATAAGAACTTGTTTATTAGTGTAACAAAATCAATTTATCTTAAGGGGGTGGTATTCTCTCTCTCTCTCTCTCTCACACACACACACACACACACACACACACACACACACACACACACACACACACACACACACACACACACACACACTCAAAGAGAAAAGTGTCAAATTCATCCTTGAAGCAAGTTGGACTTTCAAGTATTCTCATGGCGCCACCCACTGGCAGTGTATGGTCATAATGGTCTACCATTCAATAAAACTGATGGGATGTCGGAATCCTCACTGCAGTGCACCAGTCAGATCTATCCAGGTTTTGTCCTTGCTGTGCTGTCAGAGACTCGAATGTTTGCCAGTCTGTTTCTAATTGCAAGCATAATGGTCTGCCCCCTTGCGGCAGGGTAGGCCTATGTATGTGAAATAGTGAATGAGCCACCTATACTATAACGGTACCAACTTGGGCAGTTGGGCTTACAATAAACACATTCACAATGATAGTATGGATATTGGATAGTGATTAAGTGAGTGATAGTCATAATGATAAACATAAACTACAACTGACTATGGACCAGAGCCATATAGTATTAAAGACAGAGTTACGACATTGAGGGGGCAGAAAACAGCCCGGTCACGTGGTTCATGTAACTAGTTTGTCACTGTAAAGCCAATGCATTCCATAAACTTTCGAGAGAGCCACCATACTGGACTGGCCCCAATGCCCCATGATAAGTGAGCGGAGTTGTCGTAACCTCGCCTCAGAGTTGTCGTAACTCGGCTCTGATGGACTACACTGTCACATCCCCTATGGTCACATCTCCCAGCTTGCACCTCTCCGGTTTACGGACTACATTTTCCTGTATGCTTTGGGGCACTACCATAATGCTTTATGGGTAGGCAACCAACGTCCTTGTCCTATCGGCGCACACACTGACTGACTGACTTTACAAGTGCTTGGGGATCCCTGTGATTCTGTTTAATCCTGATTAAAAACTATTCCGCAAGTATGATGGCAGCAAGATTTCTCCGCCGTTCTCTCCCAGCGCTGAGGCACACGCGCTGCTACGCTGAAGCAGTCACAGCGTCAGGCGGACCTCAGATGTCCTTCACATTCGCCTCTCCAACCACGGTAGGAGACGCCGTTGTGGGCGTGCAAGGCTGCTAGCTGAGGCCTAGCTATTAAAGCTAACTAATGTTACCCAAACTATTCACTCAGTGATGATGGGGATTAAGTATCCGTTGACAGTGTGCACTGTGCAGAACACCGCAGGTCACCTTGACATCATGCAGAAGGTTCAGTTGACAGTATTGTTGCAGCTAAACTAACTGCTGTTTGCTGGGCTAGTTTAGCTGCAGCTAAATGTCAAGGCAAGTTAACGTTCGCAGTGGCTAGCTGTCATTCACTGACTACATACAGTAAAAGGCACGGCGTTGCAGTACAAACTAAGTAATGTGCACCAGTAACCACTGGAATGGATGATTGTTATTGTCTAGTGATCGTTTAAAGTCATTACTTAAACGAGTTCCAGGATATTATTGTTTGGTTGCTAGATGGTAACGTAATAGCATGACATTGTCTTCAGTACAGAGTTGGCGATTTACATAACACAAAGTTGTATGCATTAAACCAGTTCACTGAAATTAAGTTCAGTGGTGTGTTTCATTGCTGTTGACATGGCCTAAGGCTATTATAGTAATTCTTAAAATATTAATAATATGGATTTTTTTTTACTGAGGAGGCTACTTAGTGCTTACAGTCTTGAATTGTCAGATTTCAATTGGCTTATAATGGTTATATTGCACAGACAAGAAAGACTTGATAATTGAATGCATCATGTTGTGTTTCCCCAGGTGTTCTTCCAAGACGCCAGTGTAAAACAGGTCGATGTGCCCACGCTGACCGGTGCGTTTGGTATCCTCCCTGCCCATGTGCCCACTCTACAGGTGCTCAGGCCCGGGGTGGTCACGGTCCTCACTGACGACGGTGCCTCTGCCAAATTCTTTGGTGAGATTGGATCAGAATAAGAGTGGAATGGTCTAGCGTAGGTCTTAATGATTTTATTTGCAGGAGTTTGTTTATTTTTAATGTGGTATTGATGTCTGTTTTTTAATCACTTGTTTGTTTGCAATAATGTCTTTGTATTGTTTGCAACTTCCTGGTGTGTATTTGTCCTTCAAATTACATTTTGAAGAAAACTGCTTGATGAAGGTCTAATGACCAGAACATTTCCCATTAAAACTATTTTTGCATTTGTAGTTGTAGGTGTGCAAATCAAGTCATTTGAAACAGCTACAGTATTAGCCTGGAAACCAGACAAACATGCGACAGGGAAAAATAATCCCTGGGGAGATTGGTCTGGCACTTATCAGTTTGAATTACATTTTGCTCACCCCAGAGTTGTGGGTGACCAATCAGAGCCCACTATTCAAAGTGAGACTTTTTTCCTGTGACGTTGAAAACTTGAAATCTGTAACTGCCCATTGGAAATAAATCTTCCACACAAGTTCCAGACTAATATCTATGCAATGATATTAGTCTAGTCAGCCCTTCTTTCATAATGCTGTTTATTGAGCAATTGGCCAATAAACTAAAATACGTAATCCCCATGGTCCTTTGAAAATGGACAATCCATCGACACGGTCTGTCATATCAGGAATCTTAAGTGATATTCATATGGAGTGGGTACTTTATTATTACTCTTTAATTATTGAGCGTTGTGTGCTCAGAATGTGCTTGAGATCGATCATGCACCACAGTGTCATGTATTAGTAACTTGTGTGTGTGTGTGTGTGTGTGTGTGTGTGTGTGTGTGTGTGTGTGTGTACACACAGTAAGCAGCGGGTCGATCACAGTCAACGCAGATTCATCAGTACAGCTGTTAGCAGAGGAGGCTGTCGCCCTCGACCAGCTGGACATTGTAGTGAGTATGACCCGACTGTTACAGATGACGGGGCTTAAAGTTTTCCGTCCCAGGATAGATTTACGTCCTGAGGATTTCATAGGGACCATTAATGAGATCGGTGTAGATCCGCAAAAAAATTATTAGGAGGGGGGGGGGGGGGGGTGTTGTTATGTGTACAGTGTAGCGGTGGCCGTGGTGTGAATGGCCTGACCGAAGCAGTCACAACACAGCAGGCTTTCTATGCTAGTCAAGTGATCTGAGGGGGGCAACAAAATGTGCCAAGCCGATCCGCTTAACACCTTGATGGCCCGGACCTATTTAATCCATTAATAAAATGTGCCCATCATTTATAGCGCCCGGACCACTTTTACCGGGGCACCGGAAGTTGTTGTGAATGTCTCTGTAGCAGCTAACAATAGCCACACCACTCTAGAGTCGATCGACAACAACGGGAGTTAAGAATAAATCTATCGCGACTGGACAGCGGAGCGCCGTCTAACACAGGATCTTTTTTCAGAATTAGACGGGATGATTTAGATCGCGAGTTATGAACGTTTTAAGATTTTCGTTTTCGTCCGCTAAACAGACGGGGAACATTTTCGATGACGTGTCACTGTTGTGCAACACCGAGGATTGGGAAACAAGCGCTCCTAGGCTGTGGAGCGATGCGATCAGTTTTGATATCATTAATCTCCGTCCATCAATCTCCGTCTGGGGCACTTGACCTTGAACTTGAAGGTGACCACGTCTGGGGCCTCGAAACTGTTAATAACGACCGGGCCCATGTGTGCACGTCCACTCCTCAGGGCTCAAGCAGCCCCTCTTGCCCGCCTCAGCCTGCCCTGGTCTAGCAGTGAGAAGTGTTATGACTAAGGCCAAACGGAATCTGCAGGGTTTTTTTTCTCTTTTTCTGCTGTGATTCTGGAGGAAAATCTGCAGGATTGTGTTTTTTTTTTCTTTCTTTTCTTTTAGGTTTTAGACAGTTATCCAGGACTATAATCAATGTGTTTAGAGCAAAAATAACTCTAAATATGCTAAATAAACCTTAAAGATGGAGTGCCACGATTTTTTCCACCCTAAAACATGATCATCAGGTATTATTATAATATAAGGAGTAAGAAGTTTTTTCCAAAAAGTGTACAGTATTTGTTAAAATCATGCTTTTATGTGGACACACCCACCAGTTCATTAAGTATGCCTGGTTTGCCTGGTGGGTGGTGATGGGTGATGATCCACCTGAACTGAAGCTGCACCCACAGCTGTAGTTGTATGATAAAGGGGGAGGGGTTAGGGGAGGGGCTGATAGTGTGATGTCACTATATTACTGTTTATTTCATTGGCGCGTTTGACTGTCAAGGGTTCAGCCTCCAGGAAGAAACCCTAAATACAAAGTTAATACACCATTGCACATGAAAACGACTCCAGGGTGTCTAATGAAGGACTGTCACCTCATAGACACATGAAAAACTGGAAAAATACAAAAATTGTGGCACTCCATCTTTAAAGTACCACAACAAAGTAATTAAGATCTATTAGTCAAACCTTCGACTTCATCCATTTTTATTCAATAATAATTCACTCCTTCATGAACATTCTTTAGTACAATTCAAATAACAAATGTGAAATTAAATTACAATGGGTCCAACATGAACATACATATACTTATCCAGCCAGCCAGCCAGTGGCTTTCCGTTAGCCAGTCAGCCAGCCAGTCACGTCAGTCCATTAGCCAGTCAGTCAGTCAGTCAGTCTGTTAGCCAGCCAGCCAGCCAGTCAGTTATAGAAGCTGCTTATATAAAAGCTGCTTCTATAAAATGAAGCATGGATTGGCGCACACATTCAGTAAAGGCAACTTTGGGAAAACACCATTTCACCAATTTCTCTTACACTGACTTTTATCCCTTGTAGACCAATGCAAATTGTGGCAAATTATTGCAATTAGCGATATCATCGCGATAATCGAAATATGCTTAAAACCTAAAATGGCACTTTTGTTAAACACTTTAACCCTATTCTGCAGGGAACATTCACCACAAATAGATCTATTTTTTTTAGATTGACTATTTCTGTACTGAATTTGCAGCTCAACAAAAGCTAATTCATCCTAGTGTATGCCGGAGGACAATTTTCACAGCGTTATTTTATCACGATAAACTATGATAACGATTATCGTCCCATCCCTAATGGGAACTAACTTGCTGCATCCTAAAGCCAAAGCCTATTGATTTAGGTTCAGGCTACATACAATTGCCTTTTTAAGACCACGAGAAAAGGCAGAAATAGACCAATGCTCTTATGTAGAGAATTTCAAATATGAAAAATATTTGTGGCTTCTGTGATTCTCGCATAATACATCTTTTGGTGAACTTTCCAATTGTTTGATATGTTAAAAGGGGTATTCCATGCTGCTGCAGGAAGCCAATTTAAAAATATCACCAGTCAGTTCAGAATGTCACTGGATTAAAAATAATCCCTTATTTACAGCATATATTAGTCTTTTTTTTTTCTTTTTTTGTGATGATTTAACATCGCTAGCTCCCAATAAAAAAACGTTTATGAATTAAGGTAACCTTAAAGGTCCTGGGTTTGATAACCGCTGGGGATGCTGTGGGTGTGTTCTCTCCTCCGCGTCATCAGTGCCCATACCCGAGGCGGGGTTGGCGAAAGGGCCTTTCTGTGTGGAGTTTGCGTGTCCTTCTCAAGGTGCCCTCACAAAAAACATGCAGTAATCCTGGTCTCTAAACTACCTCCCCCTGGCCAGCCGGGGTGCCTGATGGAGGGGAAAGGAACTGGTCGGAATAACGTTTTCCTTCCACGCGGCCGGGGAAATTATCTGATTACATCAGATAATTGACACTGGGTGAAAAAAGATTGTTGCAAAATCGTGGGATAAAAATTAAGAGATAAGGTAAACTTAGTAGTTCACCCAAGGACGGATGACCTGGTCATTAAATTAGTCGGTTAAACGTAACAGTTAATAACTAATCGAATTAATCGAAACGTCTCTGCTTTTGCATGTGATGTGACGGACAAGACGGTGCACTTTCCATTTGATTCTATTTCTCATACAAAGATGCCTGCCATTGCCTGGCCCTGTATCGCAAAAGGTCAAATAACTATTTGATTAAGGAATATAATATGCATTTTGTATTCTTTCTGTATATCAGCAAAGTGTAGATTTTTATGTTAGACATTGAGGGAAATTAAGATTCTCCAATTTTCTTTTTAAACGCCACTTATCAACCGGTTAATCAAACGATAAGCTTATCAAAACGTATCGATTAACTATTAATGCATTAATCGATAATTCCCATCCCTATTGGGAGCTAATTGTTGACCCATCGCATGGTGTTAGTCGGAGCAGAGTAAAGGTTTCAGCAAATTGTCTTAATAATGCCAATTGCATGTGATTTAGTGTATTCCATATGTTGCAACTGATGATTTAATGAGATTTCAGTGAGCACCTGTGTCCGTAACCATTCAATTCGGTCCTGGCATCTGTAATTATAGACCCTCAAAGCCTGTTTAATGCCAGGCTAGCAGAAGGGTTTTGACGACACTTCTTTGACCCTGTAATAGATTTACCCCCCTCCTGCACTGATGATTGCATCCCAGTTGTTGATGATGTACATAGTTATGGCAGTAGTTGGGCTGCAACACCACATCCTTGTTTAAATGTCAATCTTGTTAATACGGCACATAATCACACGCTCGCCGTAGAGGTGTCTCACACTTTGACCTTGGGCTGTGTCAGTGTCACTGTCAAGTTGACTCTGTGGCGGTAGAAGAGTTATTATTTCCTCGTTCCTCCCCACTCCATGATGACAATGCACATGGGCCCGTGCTGTTAATAAGGAGAGAAAGGTCAGTCACTGTTGAATTATAGCAGATGTGTCAAATCCCCACTGGGAGACCTTTAACTTCCAGCTACGTTTGGCATTTCTCCTTTCTAATCGCCACTGTGACAAATGGCTTTTTCAGAGCAAAGAAGCAGTGGGAATTTGCTAGGCGTGTTTTTCGTCCCATTTTTCTCTTCCTCCCTGTCTGACCTTGCTGTTCTGATTTTTAGCAGTCAGGCGAGACCCAGGAGGTGTGTTTATGTACAGTATTTATTATTTTTCTAGTTGGTGGCTTTGTTCATGTTGGAGGTCTAGTCTGAACTTGATCTTGATTTACTGCTGAAACATTAAGCTTATGACCAGTCAGTTGGTGAATTATTTCAATACAGATGGTGGTTGTTTGTCTCCAGTCTCCCTAAGGTGAAGCGTTGTTAAAAATTACAAAGAAATCAATACGCATGACCTATGGTTGATACAGTTAAGAAATGAGATGCTTCAGTCAAAACAAAACATTGACCTGATTACTGAATAAGATTTATTTGTATTACTTTATTCTAGGTTATAATGTTTAACTTCTAACTGGAGCAGCGCTCTTAGTATTACTGGTCCACGTCATGCATATCCAGTTTTTTAATATACGAGTCATATTGGCAGGTTGCCAGCCATCATTGGAAGGTTCCTTTTTTTCTCTCCAAAAAGCTAGATAGGTAGATGGTGATATTGGCTTTGACCAGAAATGTACTTTGCACATGCATGGTTTGCATTTTAGTGGTTTCAGGTGGAATTGTTTCATGTTGATTTTTGTGATGACTAATTCTATGTACTGTATGTCAATCCTCAGGCTGCAAAGGCCAACCTGGAGAAGGCCCAGCTCGAAATGTCCACTGTGTCCGGCGACGAGGCGGCCAGGGCAGCGGTTCAGATCAGCATAGATGCCAATGAAGCCATGGTCAAGGCTCTGGAGTAGACTCCTGTGGTAGGACATCTCAGCTATCGTTGATGGGGGAATTCAAAGCAATGCTGTTGTGTTCTCTTGCCATCTTTAACCCATTTAGACCTGAGGACGCATCTGTGTCACCTTATCGCTTTTAACCACTATTTAAAACTTCAGCTGTTTGAGCACCACTGACATAGTTATTCAGAAAACCTTTAGGATTTAAAAGACATTTGTGGAATCGGGTCTTAATGTTAATGTCCAATTCCATCCTCAACTGTACATTTTCATGATTTTGTGTAGCGCAAGCCTACCATTCTTCATGCAGAATCAAGAATCAATGTTGGGAACATAGGCCATTGAATTCAAGACAAGATATTTTGAAATGTGACTAGAATGTCAATTGATGAAGCTTATTTTTTGTGTGTAAAACTTGGCCATTCTGTTTCCCCCCTCTAGGTAACCTTTTGTTGGTTTGAAGGAACTGAAAGCGGTCCATGTTTATCTGTTTCCCAGCTCAGTCAAGTCAATAACCGCAAGTTTGTGCTTGCTTTGTACAGTGGATGAAACTATCAATAAATTTATTTGGAATTATCCTGCAGCCGTCTTTGCATTATTAGTCTTACCTTCTTTGTGTATTAATTATACGCTGGACACAATAGTAAACATGTTCTGAGATGAAAATGTGTTGAGCACAGATCTATGATAAGGTGGCAGTGTGTACTAGGTAGGTGTTGTTGGTCAGTGGTGGGAAAACACTTTATTTTAATTTGTTTACTTTTTTTTTAAAGTAAAAGTATCAATACTGCAATGTAGAAATTGTGAAAAGAGAAGTGAAAATCCAATATTCAAAATATACTGAGTATAAAAAGTATTGGTATCAAAATGTGTGTAAAGTACCACAAGTACAAAGTACTCATTATGCAGAATGTCCTGTTTCACAGGTTTTCAAATGTACAAAAGTATTTAGAAAATACTAGCAGATCTAAGAAGTTCAAAAAGGTGTTGCATCGCAAATCGTATACAGGGCTGAAGTAGTTGCCGTACTGTGGGTTTTTTAAGAATCAAAATCTAGGTTTCAAATAATTGCAGTGTAGTAAAAGTACAATATTATTTACAAAAAATGCATCAATTGTACTTAAGTACAGTACTGCTTCTGGACCTATGATGAATAAATGAATCTTTATTTTATTAATATTTAAGTTTTGTTACTCTATTAAGAGACATGCATGGTATGCCGGTGCCCCCTTTCAACAACTGGGTTAGACCAGGCCCAACATTTCCATTTAGGTTTGTGCAAAACTACTGAGCAGACGACATTGGGACGAAAACATTATCTCCTTTGCACAGGTAAAACAAATGGTGTCCCTATTGTGTGATGTGATGGAAAAAGTTCAAGTATCGCTGCTGTGTAGTAATTATGCTTTCTGCCACTTGGTGGCAGTAGATTACCCTATTTACAAATTGCCATTCAAGAGATTTTGTCACGCTCATACAGTACATGGCAGTGAAGTGTTCCTGTGGTAGCAGACTTCCAACAAACCTATGTCTAATGTGCGGGTCATAGAGTTGTGTTGTCAAATCACCATTTCAGGGAAGTACTTCACTCATCAAATATCTGTTGTGTAGCAACAACTGGATGTCTTAACATGACCTAACTAAAGAAACTTCCTGTCTTTGAGATGTATCTCTCCACTGGTGAGAAGTTATGTGTTAGTCACTGTGCAGTCTTGCATGGTGGTTTATCTGTTGTGGGTTGTTATTGAGCCCGCAGTCACTCCCTTGATATTCTTTAAATGTACAGTACTAGAAGGGCATGTTTGTTGTGTGAGTCATACATACTGTAGTGTACGCGATGACCTGCAGATTCTGTGCTGATGCCAGGAAAAGTGGCCCTGAGCACGCCATCCTGTGGAAAACGGGCCTTTTCTCTAGTTTCATATAACTATAGGTTTCAGGCCAGACTCACCCCAGGAGGTGACAACATCTCTTCCACGTGAGGTTTCTGGAGCTGAAACCACAACCGGTTTTGTTTTGAATGTCAAAATGCTCCAGAGCGTTTAACAACCGTCCGTTTTGTGTGTGCGTGCCTTAACTCAACGTACACAAGTGTTCAAATCAAAACACTGCCATAACCATAATAACGATGATGAAACTGGCACCTAGTTTATTTTAAGACTATTATGAGGTTATTACAATACATGCCAGTCTCTGGCTTCTCACCTCATTAGGAGGATCCTGGCCAGCAACCATAACTCTCCAATAAATGTCAAAATAGTGTGTGTGCGGTGTCCACATCTTTGCTCTATTTCATTGTAAAATGTGTTTTTAGATACTGTAGATGTGTTGATTGTGTTCATAGTTCATACAGTAGATGACCAAGCTCACTACCTATTACACTTACAGATATGAAAGTCACTTCTGATCCTCTGATGTCTCCACTCACCTCGCTCCAGTATTCCTTGTTTATACAGTAAAATAGATTAACTGAGATAAAATACAACAGTCCAACAACAGTAGAACAAGTACACATATGTGATTTATAAATGTTGCAGATGTGGTTCAGGATGGTCACATTTCAAATGTTACTGATGGTCCATTTATAGACTGGGATCTAACTCGTTTTCCATTAATAAGCATTCTGAAAACCTCACACATCCTGTTCTCTGTTCTTCTTTCCTATCTGTCTGTCTCTTTCATTTCTCCCTCTTTCCAGCCGAGCACTCATACTTGCACTCAATCACTCATCACACATCAGTCAGTCTAAAGGCCTGTGGAGACACAGGAGTTTGTAACGCCTGCCAGAGAGGTGAGATGAAACAGCCGTGTCAAAGCCATCCCTTCTTTAATCCAGATTTATGGTACATTGAAACCCAACTCTATTCCAGTCCCTTTCCTTCACCTCGTTATAATGGTGCTCTCTACATTAAAAGGCCCAAATGCACCATGTGCTTCCCATGTGCTAGCTCTGTTCTCTCAGCTGAAGTCAGCCACTTGTAAATGTCCATCTCTTCCCAGACCTTGGAAAATGTGGGTACTTTAATAGACATTTGGATATACTGTACTGTAGTACATGGTAACAGGATAGGATATCTGGGCACCTCAATGTAACATTTGCTATTTTGTCTAAAATGTTAGGTAAAGTAGGTAAACTAAAGTATACATGATTAGAACATGCTTAAACATTACACAATTAAGGTCTAATATTTCCACAATTGCCACAAAACCTGTATATCCAGTCATTTTGGGGCATAATAGGGAAGTTGAAGGATAAAACTAAGTCTGTAGTTGTCAGACTATAATTGTCTGAACACTGTCTGGAATTTGTCAAATGTCAGCAAACCACAATAACCACATAATGAATGCTGTGCCTCATAAATGAACTCTGACCTAAGTGATCAAGTGCTGTGCATTGAGATAAAGGCATTGAGCTCCTATGCGTCAACATAAAATGGACGAAGGATTAGCTAGTAGAAGTGCTCTTACTCAAAAGCCACTCATGCTGATTTTACGTATCCATCTGTGGAAGGGTGTGTAATTAAAAGGTTGTGCAGTCTGTACCCAAGAGAACATGACACATGGCATGTTGTGACACCGCATTGTGTCATCCTGAGTGGTCCCCTAGCTGCACAAAGTCAGCTCTCATCTTTGTGAGAGCTCGTAGTTGGACTGTATTCATTGTTAACTCATTCAGACCTGAGACCGACAAATGTGTTCTACATTCCATCTGTTTCTTGCTATATCAGTGGTGCTCAAGCGTTTTCATGTCAAGGACCCCCAAAATGAAATGTATTTGCCTGCGGACCCCCATCTCAACATATTTTGTTCCATGGGTGGTCATGGCTGCTACAGCAGTGGTTCTGAGCTTGGAGAGGAGGAACACTGACCGGCTCTTGTTCATCACTTATTTTTTAATAGTGAATAGGCCAATCATATACATGATGCAAAAAATAATACCGGTCAACACAGCACTACAAGGGGGTGTTTAGTAAATGAAGACTAGTTTCATCATAATTTGTAACTTACAGTATATTGACATAATTTAAACTTTGTTGCACAATATTGGTGTTGCTACCAATGTATAGATTTTCAAGCCATGAAGCCAATAATGTGATGCGTCTGCAGCTCGAGCTGTCATAAGAGAAAGAAAATGATATGGGCCTGGCTGGGGCCCACATCAGGGATCTCTGGCTGCATCAGTAGGGGACAGCTGTGGGTGTCCCTAAAAAGCCTTTGCTGTGGAATGAGAAGAAGCTCACGATCACACGGCAGTTTCTTTGTCCTGACAAACTTACATTACACATGGGGACAAACTTACGTGTCACATGGGGACAAACTTACATTACACATGGGGACAAACTTACATTACACATGGGGACAAACTTACGTGTCACATCGGGACAAACTTAAGCACGATGACAGATGGGGCTGTCATTAAAAACAGCAATGGGATGTTTGCCAAAAATGCTGTATGACTAACCAAGCCTGCTGTCTATACAGAAGGCATTGTGAGTCACGGTATTGTAACTCAGTGTTAATGTATCCAATTTCTAACTCTCTACACTGTTAAATGAACACAGAAGCTTTTCAAGTAAATGAAGGAAGTTATAAAAGATCTACAGTAGATTAAGGTACGATGCAAGTACAGTGTATGCATTGAACTACGTAATAGATTGCATGCATATAGAGAATCTTGAATATAGAAACGTTGATGATTGTCTGATAGTATTTTTTTAATCAGGTGTCACATTTAATGAAACAACAAACGGATTTTGACTGTTACCATTATCAAAAAATATATTTTATTTAGATGACACTAATGATATGCAGTCTGGCAACTACAATAGGCGAAATTCATACTTTACAGTTTATACAATATTTTGTAGACAGCCTAGTGGGTAATCAGTCATCTGTAACCATTACTTGACAATATCCTACAGTACAAACCCTGTAATTTATGAGCAGCATCTTTAATCTGCAGAGTAAGTGTTTTGCCTATGGCAAGCCCGGATATCGAAAGTGTTTGGTGTCTGGAAGTAAAGAGTAAGTAAGTAAAGATGGCTTAGATGTGTTGGAGGGGAAATTAAAGGGTTGGAACATTAAAAAGGCTTCAGTAGATGAGTCAAATATGACTTTCTATACACTGAAGGACACCAGAATTACCCATATCATATAGAATGCATAATTGCCCACCTGTTGATATCGGTAATACTGGAAAGGAATCTTGACATTTTAAGTTTTGTATTGTAGTCAATACTAGAAAACTTCAGCGCACACATGAATACACACACACATTGTAAAATACATTGTTTTGCTTGTTTTTTTGTTTTTTTTTAACTCTTAGTGTACAAATGTATAATACACTGTAGGCCTATACACTCTGAGTTTAGATTATCACTAAGGATTTCACTGCATCAGGGGGGCTATATGTGAGCTGTTCTGCGGTAAGGGAAAGAGAGACATGGAGGGAGGGAGTGGGGCTGATTGAAGTGCTGACCTTTTGGTGAGACTGCAGAGAGGGGGCCTGCAGACTCTCAGTCAGCTGTCAGATACTGCATCCAGCCTGGGAGTGGGAGTTGGGGCCCTGACACTAGCCTCCTACCTCTCTACCCTGTTTGTGTCATCCTTCCAATCCATCTCTCCATACTTCCATCCTTCCTCTCTGCACAAACACCCACCCACTCGCCCAAAGCACACTTCACACACCAGCACACACATGGCCAAACAGAAACGACACACACAGGTAAACGCATGCATCAACACAGACACACGCGCAGGCACACACACACGCACAAACACAAACATGCTGCAGCTTGTGCCAGCCCAGCAAGGTAACATTTCTACAAATAGATGTGGGTATTTCAGAGAAAATTGCAAAGCCGCAAACACAGCCTTCTGCAGGGGTGAGATAATCAGCTTTGTGGTAACAGCAAATGGCCCCTGAGTGGCAAGGCAGGTAATCATTCCACTGTGAGTGTTTTGTGGGTTAATAGAGTGCTTTCGTGCGCTTATGTGACTGTGACTGTGTGCATGTATGCGCATATGCACAAAGATAAGTAATGTATAGACAAGTCAAGTGCATGTGTTACAAAATACAGTACCTATCAACAAACCAAATTATAATGTTGGCCCATAGTACTGTATAGCAAAGTTCACCACAACCTATGGTGAAATGACATATGAAGCTGTTGATTGTTGCCATGAAACGCCTAGCTAGCCTATTTAGACCGGTTCCTTTCAATCCGGGATAGCATTTCTATCATTTTAGATTTTGCTTTAGCAACATTATTCTTTTGAGGGGCGCTAGCCCCTCCTATGCCCAGCTTTGTGTGTTTGTGTGTACTACTACCACATAGTGATGATTTGATTGGCTGAGCACGGAATGTGAAGTATGATGATTCATGATGATGAGAGCACCCCTCACTTCACACAAGTGTGATTTTTATTATTTTGAATAGAAATGTGGAATCTTTCACAAAACTTAGAATCGGCCTCTGGTCTACATGGTCTTTAGCGTCCAGTCCTTACATTAGACACACTCGTGTCCCATTGTCATGTGTTCTGTTGCTCAACCACTTCCTAGAAGGAGCCCAGGTGGAAAACATTTGCATAAGCGTCTAAAATGTAATCGGTTTTGCATTAATTGAGCTTGGAATTATTCCATATCCTGATTCTGTTCCCAGGGGGATTCCCCCCCCCCCTCCCATTTCTCAATCCTTTGATGATCATTATTCAGTCATTCTTTCGTTCATTCAGTGACTACACCAAAGGACTTCATCCATGTATTTGTTTTTCAAAGACTTTACTTCACAGGTGTGGATTACATTGTGCACTTATTGCCAACAATGATGTTGTCTCTGGTCGGTGGCAACGTAGATAAAGGGATGCATGGAGAACAAAGAACTGACACACAAATGGGAAGGGAACACAATGGCAGGAAAAATATTTGTTTTCCATTGAACCAAGATTGCATTGTGTGTGTGTGTGTGTGTGTGTGTGTGTGTGTGTGTGTGTGTGTGTGTGTGTGTGTGTGTGTGTGTGTGTGTGTGTGTGTGTGTGTGTGTGTGTGTGTGTGTGTGTGTGTGTGTGTGTGTGTGTGTGTGTGTGTGTGTGTGTGTGTGTGTGTGTGTGATGGAGAACGACAAGCATGACATTAGGCTGCCTTTGGCTGGGACATACGGTATGTGTGTAAAATATGCATGTCTTTCTCCCGCACTGCTGACAATGGAGTTTGTGGCAGTTTTACATTCCAGTGTGAGGTGTCACATACTAGAGGGGTGAGAAAAGTGCATCGGTAGGGTGAGACCTCGCTGTTGCGTACTGCGTGCGTGCGTGCGCACGTATGTGTCACTGTGTATGCATAAGCATATGCATGCATGCCACATGTGTGCGTTCGTTTGAGTGTGTACATTTGCCATTTGAGGACCTGGATAAGGTGTGTGGAAATAGGAGATTTCAACTTTAGGAGTGTCAGGGCAAGGTTAGATAAGGCCGTGCTATAAACACACACAGTTCATGGAAGAGTGACTTGAGGTCAGGTCAGTGGTGGAAAAAGTACTCAAATGTTTTACTTGAGTATCATAATACAGCAATGTAGAAATACTCTGTTACAAGGAATTCTAAATATACTTATGTAGCATTACGCGTAAGCGGGAATTGAACCCAGGGCTCCCACTCGCCAGACCAACCTGTCGTGTCAATAGGGCTGAGCCCGATTGGAAGGGCTGTTGCGGGCTGGGTCTTGGCTGGGGGCTACAATCACCCCCCCCCCCCCCCCAGTCTTTGAAGCGCGTCCTCGCGCTTCTCACTTCACACCGCCGACCGCCGCACACGATGTCCCTCATGTCCCTCACACGAGGATATCACGCTCCACGTCCTGCGCCCGGCCTGCCGACTACGCCAGATTGTAGCATTAAGTGGAAGCGGGGATTGAACCCGGGGCTCCCACTCGCCAGACCAACGCGCAACCCACCGTGCCAATAGGGCTGAGCCCGATTGGCAGGGCTGTTGCGGGCTGGGTCTTGGCTGGGGGCTACACTTAGTAGAACGTACTCATTATGCAGAATGTCCCATTTGGCATTTCACAAGTTTTCAAATTGTGAGATGGTATACTATTTTCAAATTGCCGAAATGTATAGGGTTGAAGTGGTTAATGTATGTTTTGTAATCTATCTTTCATTCAGAGAATGAAAGATAAGTCCAGACATGGTTTATGTGTGCACCAACATGCCAAATGAGGAATTGAGAATGTGTAGTGATACCAGAGAAACACCTTCAACCCTTCCTCTTGTCCCTTTTGTCACCGTATTCCATCAGCCACCTGTCCTGTAGGTTTTCAAACTTTCCAACCGCCACAGAGAGAAGATGAAACAAGGTTCAAATGAATTCCAAATGTGACTGCCTGGACTGGACAGACTTCATGTTTTACCTTTGTAAATTGGTTTTTAAAAGGATTTGTTATGGTCGAGGTTACAGATCAGGGTTCATAGAGCATAGGGAGGTAGATCATGTGATAACGGACATGAAAAGGGGTGTGATTAATCCTCCCTTTCATGCCTATTTCCTGTATGCCTTGGGTACTTAGCCTGGGGCCATTTTCGGGTTTATGATCCGGTCGGAGTGGATGGTAACTTATGCAATGTTGTAGTCACTGGTTTGTAGTCATCAGGCAGGAAACCACAAACCGGAATAAGAAGTACCCAAAATTCATGTGATAATTTTAGGGCCTACCCAATAAAAGCCTTGATGCAGTGTACGAATCCGACACGTTTCTTTAAGTACTTCTTGGAATAGTTTGTTTGGTATATCCATCTTTTTTGTTTTTATTATACATTTTTATCCCACGATTTTGCAGCCCATTTTTTCACCCAATGTCAATTATCTAATGTAATCCTGGGCGCTACACTTCATGTCTGGCCGGAGGCATTGTGTTGGCATAAGGTTGGGACTTGGGAGTTAGGCCAGGCTATTAATAAGGTGAGGCTTAACCACCAACCTTATTACTTTTTTGTCCAACATTAGGATCAACTTAGCCTGCTTATCATGACGAGAGAAAAAAAGCATATGCACAATCTGTTAATACCTAGACATAATATGCTTGCTGATGATCTACATGTGTGTTTTTAATGATACTCATGTTAATTATAATCTAGAGACCTTGCCCTTCCAGGCTACAGCTACCACAAAGGTCAGGTTGACCCTGTCTACTCCCCACAGAGGTGCCTCTCCACTGGAGCACTAGGAAAATATGACATCTAGATAGTTTCCGACTAGGCTACTAAAGTCAGGCGGGCAGGCATAGCTCCCTTTAACACACTTGGACCAGCTGTGATGCGGGACCCTGGATTCCAACAATGGCACATCATGCAAACCGCCAACCTCTTTAAACCCATTCAACCCAGCAGATCTGCCACTGAAGTAAACTTCAGGATGCTGCCATTGATGGATTCACCTTTAATGAATAGTACTGATTTGATGACATACAGAGGTGGTGCTAAATGGTGATGGCAATATATAGCCTGCCCTGGGTAAAGTAATTTGTAGATGTACTCCTCCTGCTCCTATGTCCAGCTTTGAGGGTGTGTGTAAACACAAACATTAAATGTGGATGGCCAGTTTTACGTCATTGGCCCAACCCAAACATTAAATGCCATTGACAATGAATGGCCAGCTTTGAGTGTTTGTGTAAACACAAACATTGCGTAAACACAAACATTGAAGGCGAAGGTGAGGACGCAAAGTATAATTGGCCGGAATGACACGGCCAATTATACTTTGCGTCCTCACCCGGGTGTTTTTATTTTTCTATTTTAAAAACTTTTTAATGTTTTTGACAATTACATGCCAAAATAAGGATGCCAGCTTGAAGGAAGTTAAAGCCCTACTGGGTAATCTTCCTACTGGTTACTATACCATCACAATCTGAGAACCCATTGTCAAAAAATAAGGGAATACAGCACTCTCTTTTTCTTCTTTTTCTTTCTGTTTTGATCCGATCTAGTCAAAAGGCTACTCACATTAGCTTCGGATGGCTATCTGTTGTTAGCCATAACACTGGACTTTGATTGATTGATTGAAATATGTATTAACAGTTTGCAGAATTACAGTACATTTCAAGCACAAACTCAATACAAAGACTATTAAATGTGAGTGGACGACCCAATTAAGCATCAGGCCTACACTTGTTTACAAGAGGGTCCACCATGTTCAATTCATCAAAACATTTAGAGACGTACAAATAGACACTTCTATATAGTCAAAGAACAGAAGAGGAATTCATCATAAAGGAGATAAAAAGGGAAAAGAAACATATACAGTGAGGGGAAAAAAGGGGTGGGGGCGGATTCAGATTTTACGGGGGCCAGTTTCGAATTGCAGCCGTCCGTAGGTGCCCTTTGAGGTGCCCTTTTGTTTTGAAGGAGTCAAGGGATTCGCATGTCTTCATGTCTCATGTCTCACATGACTGTTGGTAGGGCGTTCCACATTTTGGTGGCATAGGAGCGAAAAGAATTTAGTCCCTTGTTTGTGCCGAATCTGGGTTGTACATGGTTCGTTGCACTGCCTCTGGTGTTGTGGGTGTGGACTTCGTTAACATTAAGGAAGTATCTAGACAGGTACATGGGTATCTTGGTGGTGTATCGAATCTTCTCCGGTTCCGGTCACGGTGTTTTGGATCTTCAAAATAAGGGTTGAATGGGGGGGATATCCTGGCATATAGTAATCATTCATTCATTAATCCTGGTAGCCAAACGGTTAATGAACTGGTGGGCGTGTCCACATCAAAACGTCATTTTAACAAATACTGCACACTTTTTAAAAAAGGTTTTAGGGTGGGGAAAAAATCACGGCACTCCATCTTTAATTTATCCCTTTGAACTTCAAAGGGGTTGTGTCAAATGCGTTCTGTGCTCAATAGTGCATCGAAGACAGCAATCACTTTGGTAGCTGTCAGAAGTTCAAAGATAGGTGCCAAAGACGAGAAGTTCTGACTTTTTTGCCAAGTCCTGGGTGCCAAAGATGGGCACTTGTCGAAGTTGTTGCCCCGTCTGAATGATCCTCGGTTGCTAGGAGACACATACAGTACAACAGGCAGAACCGGAACGGGCCCTAATGTTATTGTATGTATGGTGTTATCTGATTCATAAAAAAATATTTATTTTCAGGCTTAGTTTTTGGTCAAAACAAACTCATGAATCAATGGTCACATTTGTTTTTCTCTCCCTGTGAAGAGCCCTCTAAACTCCCACATTCACGCCTGCAGTGTCTACATTTTTTTTATTAAATAATGAATACCTGACAAGAGATAAGGGCCAAGTTTTGATATTTACAAACTACTCCATATCTAAACAACAAAATAATTTTCTTGAAAAGGTGACCCTACTGGCAGGCGCAGAGTGGTACTGCTAGATGTACACCAGTGTTGCCGGCACATTAATGTATCATAATGGGGGACACAGTGGTGGTGGTGCAGCCTCGATGTCCACACAAATGTTTGCTCATTGTGAGCCTTCTGCCTATATAGGCTCAACCCAGGTGTGCCAAAGAGTGTGAGGGGATTTTGTATAACTAGTAGGGGATTTTTTTGATTGATTGAAATATTTATTAACAGTTTGCAGAATTACAGTACATTTCAAGCACAAACTCAATACAAAGGCTGTTAACTGTGAGTGGACGACCCAATTAAGCATTACACTTGTTTACAAGAGGGTCCACCATGTTCAATTCATCAAATCGGGATCGGGATCGGGCTGCTATGCACTGTATGCTATGCAGCCCTCACATCTACGTCATACCACCAATATGACGACTGTGTGTGTGTGTGTGTGTGTGTGTGTGTGTGTGTGTGTGTGTGTGTGTGTGTGTGTGTCGTGAGGCCTACTGGACACGTTCTTATTCTTAATATAGACTACTGAACGGGTGAAAGCCGTGACCTGTTGTCCATGAGAATGTGCCTGACTACGTCTGTGTGTAGTAAGAGAATGCTGCTGATGATTCCCACCGGCATGCCGTCCTCATGGGTCAACCGTGTGTCACCACACCCCACCCACCCCCATATGCCACCCAATCTCCTTTGCTCGTCACCTTCCGTCTCTCTCCCTGCTCCCACTGCCTCGGCCCACCTAAGGTTTTCCACGCTGTAAAATCCTCAGCTTTTATTTAACTCAGAGAGTGTACAACATGGAAACAAGTGGACCCGTAGTGGTTATATTCATGGTGCCGTGTCGTTCGAAGTCCGAAGGCTCATTGTTCCGAAATTACACTCCCGGAGTTAAATTAACCCTGTGTATTTCTTTACTTACTTTATTTGTTTATTTGGACAGGACAATGCATATTAATTAATGGACGTCACATGGACGTAAATACACCGGATATAGCACAGTTGCTCATTTTCATCCGCAGAGAAAGAAACACAAAACAGAAAACAGACAGGCAAACAGTGGAATACATTTACATAACATTACATAGGGAACACAGCATAAAAAAAGAAATACACCTAAAATAATCATGAATGGTTGCAGCTTTGGTTTTCAAGCAACCATTTTTTCAGATTAAATTTAAAAGATGGAAATGTAGCACAATCCCTTATACGCAGAGGAAGGCCATTCCATGCTACACAACCCTGTACTGAGAGGACATTTTGGCCGAATGTTGTTTGCCGGTGCGGCACTTCGCAGTCTCCTCGAGTGGTTGCTCTGGTACTGATTCCCCTATCAGGCTTCCTTTTAATTAATTAACTTAGGGGGGGGCGGGCACAGACCATGTAGGGTCTTGTATATGACCCCAACCTGTTTGAAAATGTTAAAGTTATCAAAGCTAAAAGTGCATAGTTTCTGTAATCTGTCTGAGTTTATACAGTATATTCGCAAACACACACCTACGTCGCACTGCCGATCCGACCAATATGTTTAAGTCATAGTGTCGGCCAGTGGCTTTGTCAGGGAACCCGCTGTACCCTTTTATGCCCGTATTGAGATATCGGTATCTGTCAGTCCTTGTCCCTTTTATGCCCATATATGGAGATCCCTGATGTCATCAGTATATTCCTATAAGGGCATATTGGTTGGATTGGCAGTTCTGGACAACTGGATATTGGAACTAGCCGACGGTGGACACCGCACTCCCTCAAGTCCCATATATGCACATGTCCATATGACCATGGTCATATGCTCATTTGAAAATCAGATATTGTCAAGTGACAATGTCGTTCAGGTACAATTTAGGATTGTTATGATCTTGTGCTGTCACACAAACTGAACATGTTTGTGTGTGTGTGTGTGTGTGTGTGTGTGCGTGCGTGCGTGTACGAACCAGTGGCGTATCCAGGAATTACGTTTTGGCCAGGCAAGATATGTTAATTGTCGTCTCCCCGCGCACAATCGTAGGTTTTCAAAGAGATATACCTGCCAGACGAGTGGGATACAAAGGCTGAAAGGAATGCATTTACATTCCAATGGGCGATTGAGGGTCGCGCTCTACCGCAACGGCCAATCAGCTGTCCATTTTAATAGTTCTCATGTCTTGTTTTTGTCCTCTTTTTTCTCATTGTATGGATTTTGGCCAGGCGAGAAATGGATTTGGACAGGCGGCCGCCTGCCCTCGCCTTATTGTAGATACGCGGCGCCTCTGGTACGAACGTGTGTGTGCATGTGCGTGTATACAGTATCTGTCTGAATAATGTGAGTGACTGTTGAACCTAAGCCAGACGTTCCCTAAATGTGACCACAGGCTCTTAATTGCTACCCGTGGACACTTGTGAGAAGGGGTCATTCCAGGACTCCAAATAGAATATAGAAGATCTGAAAAGGTCAGATAATTGGATACCAGTGTAGTAGCACTTCTTATCTATCGAGAGGATTAAGCAAGGCGACAGGCTTTGTACCTAGACTTCAGTCTCAACTCTCAAATGGAAAAATATATTGTCATTATAAATATATATAAGTATTCCATTCTGAAATTAGATCAACCATTTTAAAAACACCATGTCTAATTATTATTAGTAATTGCTTATGTGAAAATATAATATAAAAGATTTTGCTAGACATTGAAACTCAAAACTGCAATAGCACTAAACAAAGTGTTCCCATTGTTTTGTTTGTTTGTTTCTTGTTTCTGCACATTTTCATGAACTTTATTCTTTGTGCTGTCATTATACTGTAGCTAACATTAGCATGCTTGCTAATCTTTAACAAGTAATAAACACCATATGTCAGCTGGCACAGTGTAAATAGACACACAACTGACTAATTAACTGTGAACCCATGGGTGGTTGACTGCCTGTATCAAGTAACATTCGACAGAACTAAAAGACATGACTAAACATAGCCAAAGTCTACTGAGCCAGGCAAGGAAAGGTTACTTCTCAACTGGATTATGCTCTTGTACTTGTTGGGCATGTTGATGAGCATTAGCAATGATGTTGAGTGACGGGATAGAACAAGTGGGTTGGGTTCAGTTAATTATGCTTTAATGTGTTCTGCTGGCTGCATTTAGGGTTTGAAGTAGTATCTTTATTGCAAATGTGATACCATAATAGTGAACAAGAATGATTGCCTCGGAGCCTACTGTGGCATGTATTGGGGTGTGAGTAAGATTTGTAGAATAGATCCCTCAGAGTAAAATCTAAAAGAGAGTAGGTCAGTTCCTTTTGCCTTTCACCTGTCCTATGCTAGGACACGTGAGTAGCATACAATGTGAAATCCTGAGAGTTAACCACTTAAACCCTAGGATCCCAGTTTTGGCTTACGTGTTAATATGCGAACATTTGCTGAAAATAGCCGATCCACCAGCTCAAAACGGGTCCCGTTGTGGTGCGTTGTGAGCTTATAGATCTGCTATTCTTGCCAAAGAGATTTGGTGTTCAGGGAATGAACATGACATTTAACCAACATGACATTGAACCAGATAACTTTGAAATGACAATTTTAAACCTTTTTAATACCTAAAAATCACACCTGTGTGAAGTGAGTGGTGCAACTCATTGTGGGGGTCCCCGGGGGGTCCGCGGAAGTTCCAGACCCACAGGAACGCGGCCAGGGTGCCAGCCCGGTTCCGGCGCGCCGCCCCGCTTCCGAAGTGGTCAAGAAATGACAGAGTTACCATGTGGGGGTCCCCGGGGGGGTCCCCGGAACATCCAGACCACCAGGAACGTGCCCATGGGGCTGGCCCGATTCCGGCGAGCCGCCCCGCGTCCAAAATGGTCGAGAAATGACAGAGTTACCGTGTGGGGGTCCCCGGGGGTCCCTGGAACATCCAGACCCCCAGAAATGCGGCCAGGGGGCTGGCCCGGTTCCGGCGAGCCACCCCGCGTCCGTCACGGTCGAGAAATGACAGAGTTACCGTGTGGGGGTCCCCGGGAACATCCAGACCCCCACGAATGCGGCCAGGGGGCTGGCCCGGTTCCGGCGAGCCACACCGCGTCCGAAACGGTCGAGAAATGACAGAGTTACCAACCAAGCTATTTTCGTGCTTGGACAGACAGACCCAGGGACATACAAACAGACCCAGGGACCCTGGGACAGACCCAGGGACACACATAGCTGTGTAATGGAGTGGTTGCACCACTAAAAAATAGGTGAAAGTAATACTGCATTAAAAGTAGTCAACAAAAGTATACTATGAAGCCTGGTCAAACATTGGCCAAAGTATCAAATGATAAGCAAGAGGCAAAGAAAATAGAAAATAGCCAATCTTGTAGATTTTGTAGATTTCTGTGTGGAACCAAGTCAAACGAAATTGAATGCCTATAAACTCCTACAGTAAACTACACTCCAAGTGCTTATTGAATAGGATTATTTTGGGGCACTGCCTGTAAAGGTTGAGAATTACTGCTCTATTCTGGAGTGGATGAATTCTTTTCCCATAAGCAGTATAGAGTGTTAGGGCTGCCCACCCGTGGGTGGTTGGGCTGTCAAGGCTGATCAAATGCTGCTTTCCCTCTGCATAGACTTTGAATTTGGTCCTCTCCTTTGATCGTTAGTTATATGGAGGGTCAACATCCTTCCCCTTGTGTGAATCACACAGAGGGAATGTGTGCTTCCACCCCATTCATAGTAAATATTTAACTAGATGTCATTAAAAATATGCTGTTTTCAATATCCAAAAGTTCTTCTCAGAAATGATGATAGTATTTTGGTCCAGGGATGTATTTTGTAGGCTAAAGGAGCATCTTCGTGGTTCTCTTGGTTTCTGGCCTTGACAGCCCATTCATCCGGACAGAAAAGTTGTATTTGATTGCATTAAACAACGATAAATGACATTAAACTCACTTTGCCATTCACTTTATGCATGTGCATACCATCTATAGGCTAGAAACTACTGTTTGCAGAAACACCTTTCTCATCATACATGTTTTTGCCAAAACATTAATATGGCAATACAGAAGGATCCCCTTCGGATGCTTCCCGTCTAAAGCTGCTTGGGAGCATCCTCTGAATGCCAGCATTACAGGAAAGATTGCTGTCTGATATAGACCAGTGGTCTAATGGACGATGAACTCTTAGCTATGGATCTTCTGCTCTTATCAAGGAATACAAACACAGAGAGAGTGAGGGGTCAGGGGGGGTCAATGTAAACCAAGTTAGGGGGAGGATGAGGTAGAGCATGAGAGACAGAGGGAGGGTGGATGGAAGGAGAGAAGGAAATACAGCAAGAGTGAGGGGAGAGAGAGAGAACAGGGGGGGGGGGACTAAAGGGAGACATGGTGAATGACGTCGTCAGTGAGGACAGAGGGCTATTTTAAGCGTGTGACAGGGAGGAGGTTCAGGAGAAGGATGGCGCACGTTCTCCTCGGGAACAGGTCTGGACTGACGTCACAGATGAGATCAACTCTCCTCTCGTCCTGTCAGGCCAGATCATGTGACCCATAATGACCTTCACTATCAATGATTAGATTACGGTGTGCTGCAGACTGCAGAGAAAAGTAGTGGGGAGGAGATAGCCTATACTCTGCTGCAGCAAACATAAGATAAAACAACGGGACAAGGGAGAACGGAGAGAGAGCGAGGAGAAAGGGGGCAGAGTGGGTTTGAAGACAGAGTGCCCCTGATAGATAGGCACAGGGAAGTAACGGGATCGTGGTGGATATAGTGTTCCAAAGAGCAAAAGTGAGAAAGAACATAGGAAGAGCAGCAAAACAGAGGAATAGCAGCCAAGATTGAATTAACCAGCAGCTCTGTCCACCATTAAGCCCTGGATGGAGGAGGATTAGTAGGCAGGGATTCTCGAGCATGCGTGGGTGTGTGTGTGGAAGTATTCGACCATGTGGGAGGGGAGTAGAGTGATTCGGTGAGTTCTGAACTTGCTTGCTCCAACAAAGGAAATGCCAGCATCTGGTATTCATCACTGCATAGTTGACACACACACACACACGCGCGCACGCGCACGCGCACACGCACACGCACACGCACACGCACACGCACACACAAACACACAAACACACACACATGTTCACTGCTATTATCTCCTATCTATTTTCTTCCCATGGAAAGGTGCCAGTAATACAGACCCATGTTAGCCTGATGTAGTGTGTCCCTGCCACACTTACAGAAACATCTATGAGTACATTTTCACAACTGATATTATTACAGTTGGATGGAGAGTGGATGAAGCAATTTAAAAAGGCATAGCTTTAATTTACCAGAAGTGAGTAACATACAAGAAGTCCATTCAGCAGTGCCAAAACCGCCTACCCAACCGCCCACTCTTTTCTACCCTGATTCTCTCTCTCTCTCTCTCTCTCTCTCTCTCTCTCTCTCTCTCTCTCTCTCTCTCTCTCTCTCTCTCTCTCTCTCTCTCTTCTATTTCATTCCGTCCATACCGTCACCCCTGCCCTCTTTCAGACAACCAGTCCCTCTGGTACAATATGCCACCAGCTGTCAAACAAACAAATAAATAAATGGAGTTAACACCCTCCCAGCTCAGCCAAGTTTCACAGCTATAAAGGTCCTTATCATGCCTGTCTTGTGTCATGTGGGTGGATTTTATGAACTTATTTAGCACATTCAGTCCAGTTAGGTTGAGTCCTATTGTGGGCCTTTTGGTGTGTGAGAAGACGTACAGGCTCTGCTGCCATAAAAGGCAGCAATTACCAGGTCCATTTTGTGGGGTTGTCAGGTTTGCACCATTTTGGATTAGGCTGTGCAGTAAAGTGGATGTGATGCACATTCTAGGTTTTGAGAGTACGGTACAGTAATGTCCATGTACATAGGATGAGATACATGTTCATGCTATCATGAAAACAGAGTGCTGCACACTCTGTTCCTTAATTTGCACACTCTCATAGAGTTAAATGAATACAGAGGATTGCACTGTGTGTGAACTACAAGAATGAGTAAAGAGTAAACAGAAGTAGCATGTTACTCATATACAAGACTTACAGGACGCTCATCACGTCCTGTACTTATTGTCAGATGAGAATCTTTTCTTACGTTAGTAATACTGATTACACATTACTGTACAAATACAAAGCCTTCACGCAAATACTTTTATTATAGTGAATATTGTATATTGTTTTTGTGCCAGAGGGCACAATGAGCACCGCACCTCTGACTATAGTCACATTATGCAATTATGGTTATGACTATGACTACAGGCACAAGCTAATAATGATTGACAAATAGCATGTTCTTTTCTTCACACTTAGTACATAAGGTACATTATTGCTCCAGTCATACCTACCATGCCTGCCTGGAATGTGTTGACTAAGGTCGCAATGACGTATAATCTGAAATCTTGCGCAATTACTAAAGATACTCAATTACTCATGACTCACTCAAGAGACGCACATGCACGTGTGCACACACATATACGCACAACACACACACACACACACACACACACACACACACACACACACACACACACACACACACACACACACACACACACACACACACACACACACACACACACACACACACACACACGTGTACACACAGCCATATGTTGTTGTGAAATATGCTTGGACGGTTTCCACTGCGCCCTGGGTGCTGCTTGGGCTGTATAGAGATTACTCATGTTTGGGAAGACAAGCCTTGACTCAATGAAAAATAACAGGAAAGCATTGTAGTCCGGCAGCGCCAACTGGCTTCTTTTGTTTAAAGTGTAAAATGTGGTCTTTTTTATTGGCCTAAAATATTGTATATACATTCATGAATCCACTTGCTGACCGGCTGTCAGCATTGAGCAATTTCTTTATAGGGTTTATATGTGACCATATAGCCTACCATTAAAACTGGTTAAGCGCCACCCCCGAGAGAACGAGATTACCTTACCTTTGCAATCATGATTCTGAATCTATTCCAAGCATTAGTTTTGCACAACAAACACTCCTTGGGCTAAAAACGGCCATAGCCGTCATCACAAATGTGATGAGGTCAGCCACAAATGTGATGAGATCAGCACATTTTGGGCACATTTGGGCAAGTGGCTATGGCCTTTTTTAGCCCAAGGAGTGTTGTTTGTGCAAAACTAATGCTTGGAATGGATTCAGAATCATGAAAGCCCCCTAGTTTGACATGTCACATGCTACATAAAGCATAATGAAAATGTACAAATCTTGCCTAATATAGGGTGTTAATGGTATGGTCACATATAAACCCCTATAAAAATATTGCTCAATGCTGACAGCCGGTCAGCAAGTGGATTCATGAATGTATAGACAATATTTCAGGCAAATAAAAAAGACTATAAACCAAATGTCCCACTCCACACCCCCGGCTGCTGGACTATTGAGCTTTACAGCATATATCCAAGTTGATATGCTGTTGACTTTATGTATAAAATGTGTATATTCTTTCAAATAAAATAAAATACAAATTCAAATAAAACCTGCATACAAATTTCAGTAATTCAACAAGCCATGGGGATATCATGAGTTATCTTACTAGAAATAGGAGTCGAATAGGAGTTGAATGTCCCTGGTGATATTCTGCTGTTACTGTAATCTGTGAATACGTTAGTCACACTGGTGGTTCTTTTTTTTGCCCCCCTCATTACACATTTTTTGCGCTCTGTTCAGTCTCTTTCTCGGGCTGGGGCTGGAACACTCTCTCTGGCATGCTTTGTCTGCATCAACGTGTAAAGCCATAGCGCCAGAGATGTGTCATCAATCAACTGTGCTGTGAGCCAGGTGGGTGAGCAGGCAACACATCAAACAGGTCTCCATCTGCAGGTGTTGGATCAGAGCCCCAAAGAGCCCCACCCCAGACCACAGGCCTTTCATTCCACTGCCCGCCCCCCCCCAACACACACACACACACACACACACACACACACACACACACACACACACACACACACACACACACACACACACACACATTTTAACTCTCCCCTATATTTCTTAGTTGCCCTAACCCCTGACGCAGACACACACTTCCTACCAAATCCGGTCCCACTCATCAGAGTATATATTTCTTTTCCCTTTTTACCTCCTTTTTGATGAATTCCTGTTCTGTCTATAGAAGTGTCTATTTGTACGTCTCTAAATGTTTTGATGATTTGAACATGGTGGACCCTATTGGAAACAAGTGTAATGCTTAATTGGGTCGTCCACTCACAGTTAACAGCCTTTGTATTGAGTTTGTGCTTGAAATGTACTGTAATTCTGCAAACTGTTAATAAATTCTTCAATCAATCAATCAATCAATAAGGTGTGAGATGAGATCAAATCACTAAATTTAGTGCCCAGACATATCGTTAATTCACTAAACTCTCAGTTTGCCACAGGTCCTCTGTATCTCAGCATCTCCTCATCCTCTGCTGCCCTATAGGATTGGAGACCGCAAGCGTTTTGTTGCTGCTGCCCTAACCTAGGCCTTGTTTCTCTGAAACCCCTATATTGTCCATCCGTGAGGAGGACTCTACAATCACCATTTCAATGATGGAGAGATGAAGTTGATGCACTTGTCTTTTTTCCTAAACCACATTATTTGGCCAATAGACCCCTTTAACTTTTAACATGAATTACTATTAATCCACGTTTTCCCCCGCCAAGGTACTGGGGGTCCTTGTGTGTGTGCTTTGCTTCCTTCAGGCCGTGTTGCCATGTCTGCTTATTATAAGCAACCTTTGACTTGTTTTTTCTGTAAAGTCACTTGCAAATAAATTATTGGTAGTAGCTGGTTGATGTTTTTTTGGGCTTGATTCTAAAGTGTATAGTAGTTGCTTATTTGGGCTTGCTTCCACATTTCTTCACATCAAGGAACCCCAGATTAATAGGCTATGTAATTGTCCACAGACATCCATCTGAACATATTTTGTGCCTTTTTTTTAAATGTTTTAAAAATATTCAAAATATTTCGATTTCTTTCTCAATGTGTTTTTAAATAACGGATGTACAACCTCACAATGTGTCGCTGTGAGCTTGTAGATCAGCTATTTTCATTTGTGCTTGTTTTCATAGACCTGGCCACTTGTTTCTCTTGCAAAACTGGCAACGCAGCAAGAGAAATAAACTTATGCACACACAAACGCAATGCACTATGGGCTGTAAGAAAAAGGTGAATAGATTAATAGTATGAGATTTTAATAGGAAGAGAATGCCCCTTTCAGATGAAACTCATTCCTTCTTAACTCCAGGAGAATTAGACTTTAATGAGTTGGAGCTGGGGATGGAGGTGGGTTGTTCGTCGCTTGCTGGAAAGAGAATGACAGTTTCAAAGGCAGCAATATTTAAAGACGGAGCCCAATCACCTGATTGGCTGACTGCAGATTGGCAGATTCCGCATTGGCACTGGCCCTAATGAGTGCTCACACTTGAAGTTGTGAATAAAGTATTTAAGCAGAATTCAAGCAAGAAACTATAGTGCAAAGATGAAAGTGTGAGAGAATAGATCTTCCTTACTGAACCTTTGCTTAGTGCTACTGTTGTGGTAGAATCAATGATGACAGTCTTGTCATGTAAAGCTACATTGATGTGTAACGATTAGCTCAAAGAGTGACTGCCTTCAGTTCAATTTATAACACTGATTAACGTCACCAGATCTGTTTCAGTTATGGTCATGTCGTTATCTCTGGCGACTGAACCAAACCAAACTCCGGAGCCGTTTTCAAAGTTAGCCCACATTGGCGTATTTATTCACTTTTTCTTTCACAGGGGATCAGGAGCAGGAGAGAATGGACACAGTGTTCAAGTAAGTATCGGTATTTCACCCTTCCTCGTGGATTCAGGTGAGTATTAACACTACTTTTGCCAGGGACGTTTTCAGAATAAAGGCGCTAATCTAAAGCTAAACTAATCGCACAGTGGCAGGGAAAAAACTGTTAGAGAAGTGTGTTGTGTGGGTGGAGATGCTCTCTGGCCTGTGGTGTCTCAGTTTGTGTCCTGAGTCCCTCAGCGAGTGAGCAGGATGGTGTGGGTCAGAGTCCTTAAGAATGCTCTGTGCTCTCCTCCTACAGCGCTGTGTGTAGATTATGTCCATGGCAGGGAGATCTGCTACAACTAGTTTGCAGTGATTTCCTCTCAGCTTGGGTAGTGTTTCCAAATCACAACTTAGTAAGTATGTCACTTTCCTTCCCAGCCCTTGGTTCCTTAAAGGACCTATAACATAAAATTCAACTTTTTCAATTTCTTTTGTGTTTTTGGGGCTCCCATATGTGTTTTCTATCCCCACAAATAACCAATTTTGAACAATCAGGCTTTCATATCATATGGGTGCTTTAATGGAAATTGCTCTCAGGAACAGCTCAACTGATTTTGTCCTCATCGTGATGTCATCAATGTCACCCTACTTTGTATAATTCCTCCTCTTCTTCAGTCTTCAGTTCCAAATTTGCATTTCCACTTTGTTTACAATGTCCACTATTGTTGATTTTCCATGCTGGCATGGAATGGAAACAAGCCTGGTTTTATCTAGCATCAGTATTATAATTACTCAAATATTAAATAATCTGCATATCAGCACCCTCACCACCTCAGGACATTGTGGTACTGCAGCTAAAACTGCTTTCAAAGTCCAGAAAGAAATGACAAGGACTGGTTATATCAGAGTGGTGATTGAGGCTCAAACCATTAGAAATAACTTTGAGGGACATAGACAATATGATATTAAATATTAAAAGCAGTTTTAAAATGCATGTTATTTGCGCTTTAAACCTTTCCTTAAAGCATCCCATCAAGGCTTCCTGCATGCACTGTGGTGTGTACCGGTAGTTGCCGCCTGCACACCGTCATTGGCAGAGACAGGAGTGTTTGTAGTGTCAATCCTTTAGCCAGGCCGCACAGGTGCTGTCATATCAGGCTGATTGATCACGAAGATTGGCAGGTACCTCCCCTGAGTCCACACACACACACACACACACACACACACACACACACACACACACACACACGCACTCGTGCAGCCGCACACGAGCGTCATTTCTATCCATCAGCTGTTTAAAAACCCGGAAGAGACACCTGGACAAGGCGTTTCTTGCAGCTTAAGTGAGTTTACACCCTTTCATGTACTTTGCTCAGCCAATCAAATCATCGCTATGGGGTGATCACTGCCAATCACAAGCCAATGTTTGTGTTCACACACAGACCAGGAAAGCTGGGCATTGGAGGGGCTAGCGCCCCTCAAAAAAATGAGAGTGGGGAAATTTCTTAAACCACTCAAAGGAGTATTGAGTATTGATAGAAGAGTATTTTCTATCAATTACAAACCCCATGAAATCTTAAATTCATGCAGACTTTTTTTGTTTTTGTCGCATTCCTGAGCCCATAATTCAATGGCCGGGTCATCGGTCAGTATAGGAGACTCAATTAAGTCTCCTACAGGAGACTCCGCCGGTCATCAAATTATTGACTCAGGAAAGTGACATAAACTAAAATCTCAATTAATTCAAGGCTTCATGGTATGGTATGTAATTGATTGATTGAAATTAAAAACGTTTTTGGGTGGCCTTCTCCTTTAAGCCCTTTATACTTTTACCCAGCAAATGGAACCATGGCTTCAACTACATTTTACCTTGATTACACAAGACAATGACAGGTGTTCATGAACTCACCTTTAATCAATTTTTCACTGCTTAAACAAACATGGCAGGTGACAACCACACGTTAGATAAGGAAGATAAAATATCTCCAAATACTGCAAATTGACAAGACTGACAGCATAGAGTCTGCAATGCATACAACAGAGCTTCAAATTCAAAGAGATTCAAAGGAGCTTCAACTACATTTACCTTTATTACACAAGATGTGCTTTCATGAGCTCGCCTTCAATTCATTTATCGTCACCTCTTAAACAAACAGGGCTGGTGACAAGCACAGATTTACAAGCAGAAGTGCTATTCCGCTTTCAGAATAAAAGGTGATGAGTTGACTCAGGCCTGAATGGATTGTTTTTCTTACACTGTACGTTCAATCTATCTGTATGTTCAATTCATAGTGCATTCTACTTATATGCAGGTCTGTGCTTGTGTGTCTACACAAGAGACACTCTCATATATGTACTAGCATTCAGCATAATAATGGGCCAGATTCACAAGGAAATTTACACAAATTTACACATGAAGGCAGGTACGCCACCTTAGGAAATTTACACCTGGGTGTAAATTTCCTAAGGTGGCGTACTTGCCTTCATCTGTGCGTATCGCGGCTGAAGCTCATTTCGCCTCTTTCCCAAGCGTTTCGTCCGGTGCCGCCTCGCGTAATAGAACATCCACGCCCATTTCACGCCATATAAGGCAACAGGAAATATCTTACCTCAGGTGAAAAACGTGGGGATCTCCGTCCCTGATGATGTCACGTGATGTCATGAGGCATGACTATATACTGTATGGTCATGCCTGGGGTGACGGACCAACAAACTGACGGGAAATGCCCGTTTTCATAGTAAATGCGATTTACGTTTTTTTTGCGTCTTTTGCCTTTATTTTATATTTTTGAGTGGTGTAAACCACTCCTACAACTGGCTTTTTTGTGCAGAAAAATTGAGCATGGTTGCTATGTTCACCCTGTTGTAATGACGTAATGAAATCACACCCGGGTGAACAGGGTGAACATAGCAACCATGCTCATTTTTTCTGCACAAACAAAGCCAGGTAATGAAATCACACCCGGGTGTGATTTCATTACGTCAGACATGATTTCATTACGTCAGACAGACCTTACACCACTCAGTTCACACGGGTGTGATTTTTTATAGAGACAGACAGTAGGCTGACAGGAAATGGGGGAGAGAGATGGGGGAGTGACATGCAGTAAAGGCCGTCGGGATCGGGAGTCGAACCCACGGCACACTGCCAGACTCCGGCCAAGGTGCCTGGACCGCTGAGCCACGGCCCAGGCCATACAAGCCCTTTCTATTGAACAATTGCTCACTCACCTTTGCAAAGGTAAAAAATATATCCGATATTTTTATCAGAGCTGCATTGATTGAGAGGAAGTCCTCTTTTGGATTATTATCACTGTCGTCTGTCTGAATGCCTGGGGAATGGATTTGTTCTGGACACGTAGCTATTCCAATTTTCAACCATAAGGTAGCCTTGTTGGCTATACTAGTATGAATGGTTTGGAGTTAGTTGCCACTTGGCATGATGGACGTTCAGTGCTGAGGCATGTCGTTCATGATGAGATCAATATAGTAGCCTACAGTAGCCTATTATAATTAATACCATGTCAAAAATGGGGAACATTCTGAGCCCAGCAAGGCAGCCAGCCGGCAGCGACATTAAGGCATGATCTTACCATTGGAGGAGAGCGCTGGAGAGCTGGCTTAAAACTTTGACTGGCCGACTTACAAACATGCCGATGCCATTCAATAATGTGGACTTCTATTTTTTATACTATAATTCTATATAATTAGCCCTAGTGACTGTAAGTCTGTCTCTGTCAGACCGTCATGTGAACCATAGAATAAGCATAGGCCCACAACACAATGCATCGATTTCGGCTATATATATTTTTTGTGTTGACCAATGTTGGCCACATAGCCTACATATTTTATTTGAGGTTTATGACTATTAATTGATTCAGCATAAAAACTAAAGCATGCTAAATGCATTTACGCTTTGATCTCGAACCTGATAAGTCAGCCTGTGACTTGACTCGAAAATGGTCGTAGAATACGCTCAAAGTCACGGAGAAAACAAAATGATGAATTCCACACGTAGCGTAGAAATGGTCGGAAATCTCGATACACTCAAAATATGAGCGTAAATTGTTTGATGAATCGGGGCCCATATGTGTAATGTGTACCATTATCAAGGCTATGCTTCTTCGTGTGTCAACAAAATGTATTAGTTAATATTAGTTTAGAAATTAGAACAGAATGTTACAAGTTGCAGCTTTAACACTGAGTATTGACAGTGTACAATGCATGCTAATAATGGTCTATCTATGCAGTACAGTACAGTATGTGGGGCAAGGCAAGGTGTGGCTGTCCCACTCATAGTGAATCAGGATGAAATGGTGGCAGAGTGCAACAGCAGCTGGCTGAGTGCATTGGGCATGGCTCGTTTTTCTCCCAAGGCAGAGGGCGTCCCACTGGTGACTTTGATGGATAGGAATGCTGCTCACCCACACACACACACACGCCCACACACACCAACACACACACGCCCACACATGTCCCACACACTCAACCTCTCTCTCTCTCTCCCTCTCACACACGCACGCACGCACGCACGCACGCACGCACGCACGCACGCACGCACGCACGCACGCACGCACGCACGCACGCACACACACACACGCGTACACACACATACACAAAGATAGAGAGAGAGGGGGGGTCATACTACACAGTAAACACACTCCGTCGCACCAGATCTGATATCCAATGTGAAATGTTTACGCAGCCCGCCTACAGGCCCTTCCTCCCTTGTCAATGCACTTCCCAGAAGTATGTGTGATGATGCATTATCACTGCTGCTGCATGGGGGCTGTCCTAGCCTCCTCCATCACTGGGACATCCAGGTGCATCCTGAGACACCGACCAGGCATAATATGTAATGAAATAGTTTTAAGGCCCATAGCCATATGATGACCACAATGATGATGATGATGATGATGAATTTGTAAATTACCACATTAAATATACCTAATCACATTGGAATTTTTCATATTAAGATATAGTCGATAGCATTGTGAATCAGAATTGTTTTATTTGCCTGGTATGTTTTAGCATGGAATTTTTCTAGGTGAGGTTGGTGTAGGTGTAGGTTTTTATAAATTAGATAGTTAGATATAAAACTATATAGCCAATTGGAACGTGATCCGACTAAATAAATAAATGGTGCATTTATATAGCGCCTTTATCCAAGGCGCTTTACATAGATTGTGCATTACATTCACCCATTCACACACACATTCATACACCGATTGCGGCGGAAGCCATGCAAGGTACCAACCAGCACATCGGGAGCAATTTGGGGTTCAGTGTCTTGCCCAAGGACACTTCGACATGTAGACAGGAGGAGCCGGGATTCGAACCGCCGACCCATGGATCATTGGACGACCTGCTCTACCTGCTCTACCTCTTGAGCCACAGTCATCATATGACCCTATGACCCTGACATAATGTGTATCGATTTGTGTGAGTTTTGGACAAAACCTGTTTCAGAAAAAACAAACATCTCATGGTGCTGCTATAACTGGCCAATTTGAAGAAAATAATTGAATGGAGAATCTGCCTTAGCCTACTGGGAGTGTGCGTGCAAAGTTTCCCGCTGATTGGTCCAACTGTGCTTGTAGCATGTCCTGCAAAATGGGCCCCTCCAGCAAACTTTGAAAGCCAATAGACCAGGGCGGCCATGTTGGCATTTTGCATTGAAAAAGCGAGGTGGCAAAGGGGTGCATTTCAATGGCAAGATGGCCGCTGTGTGAATATGACCAGAGAATAAAATAGGGTGCATTTTGCATCCCAAAATGCAGTTTATAGTTAAGGCACGCAATAAAACAACGACCTCTGCATCCACGGCATGCACTACTGTACTACTTTTTATTCTAGTTTATTTTGCTAGCTTTAGTTATAATAATCATTTCTTCTTCTGTTTTCTACATGAATATAACCACATTATAACCATATAAAATGAAATGGGAGTTAAATGCTGCAATTTGTAAAAACGGCAAAATATGACTCCTAACATGAAATGTCCCTGGGCTGGGATTCATCTAAAAGACCATCCCTGCATCCCGGGACTCATTACATTGAAAACCTTTTTACATCACTGTATGTCAATATGATGAATTGTACAATCGGAATAGAATCCGAAAAGTCTGACAGATACATCTTGATCACATACAGAGATAATGTGTACCAATTTGAGCAAAGTTGGAGTAGTATGGCTATACTACTTTAGGAGAACAACCCTACATTATGGTCTACTTTGAGCCAACAATATCAGGTGCTCTGTGTGACTTTGCACTAGGCCACCCATGTCCTGTAAGAGAACTTTATCATATCAGGTATATCGTATATTTCTCACTATCCACTGTGATAGTGACTGTTCTTTTGTTTCTAAGCTGTTGGAAGATAGTCTATGTACACTTGGACTATATTTATACCTGTATATACACTGTTAGTGCACTTTGACTACACTACACCTGTTAATGGCTCTTTCACCATGCTGATTCCCTGCCAGTCCAAGTGCAGAAGGCCAAGCAATATTTCTGTTGTAGGCTATACTTAACTCTCCTGGTTTCTGGGCCGCTCTTCTTGTGCCCTTGTGCGTAACTACCTGCTTCCTCTTTTCTTTCTTTCTGCTGTGTGACAGCCAGCCAGGTACAGGTCCGTGAGGACCGTGACCATATCCTACTATAAATGCGCTACATCTGTCTGCGTGCGTGCATGCGTGTGTGTACGGTTGTAATGCATGTAACTCGAGAACCGTTTGCCCCACTGACTTCAAATTCGTCACACGCGTTCCAAACCACCACAGGGAGTGCAGTGCCCGGCCTCGAGTCGTTGGGACACACATAATGTCCAGAAAGCCCACAAAAGTCTCCCCTCACCTGTGCAATTTCCAGCCTCTGCCTCAGCCAATTGAGTGCCATGGCAACCCCACACCTGCCAATTGATTACTTAACCAGTCTACTTTTCACAGTCAGTTTGCACAGGCAGACAGACAGTATGGGCACAAAAGGGACACAGACAGATAGTTAAAACGGGTGCTATGACAAGTTGACAACGGGTATTATTAGGTTCCCAAGTTGCATCGTTCTCAAGTAGGCCGGTGGCCGACGGGCACGTACAGATCTAGTTATGATAATCCACATTTTTTTATTAGTAAAGCGGTTTTGCGGTAAAGTGGTTTTGTCGTGTGACGGCACAGATTTTAAGAACCCTGTGGGCAGTATTATGCGTGTCTTAAGTACCAGGTCTTATTACTTAACTTAAGACCTGGAGGCGTGATCAATGCCATTTGGCTATTCTGAGTGGCCAAACAGCATTGACCACACCTCCAGGTCTTAAGTTAAGTCATAAGACCTGGTACTTAAGACACGCATAATACTGCCCTGTGAGTCTTAAGCAGTTCCAGTACTAAATATGTTGACATCACTGAAAAGAATATTGGTTTATTCTGTTTATTTTATTTATGCAAATCCTGTTCCTTGCCAAAACAAAGTTATTTGGAAAGCAAACTCGAATGACATACATTGATTGTGTGTCATGCAGAAGGAAAGGGAGTTTGACCAACCCCAACGCATTTTCACAGAGTTAGCCTCTCCCAGGGTGAGATGGAGAGAAGGGGGGGGGGGGGGGGGGCACAGCACAGTGTTGCTGGAGCTAGGCAAAGACAGGCACCTTTGTCTGCTCAAGAAGTAATTTGGAGATAACAGTGTTAACAGTGACACCAGACATCACGATTTCCCCCTCCCTACAACACTCTTTGCTCTCTCACGCTCCTCTCTCACAGGTGTGTGTGTGTGCGTGTGCGACCTTGCGTGCGTGAGTGTGTGGGTGCATGCATGTAAGAGAGAGCGATATCACACCTTATACACTGATCCTATACTGAACTTAACTGAAGATACAATCTACTACAAGCAATGGGACTGCAGGCTGAATGAACACACACACACACGTCACACACACACACACACACACACACACACACGCATGCACGACACGTGCACACACGCACACACACACACACACACACACACACACACACACACACACACACACACACACACACACACACACACACACACACACACACACACACACACACACACACACACGCACACAGACACACAACCTTCCATCCAGTGATATGCCGCCAGTGTCCCCAGGATAGTGCAGCTAGTAGTAGCCTATGTCCTTATTGTTCTGATTTGTCTTTCTTGATCCAGAGACCAGAAGGACACTCTTGGCCTGGGATTTGCAGACATTTTTCAGTTGGTTCAGTTTCCCATTGCATGTAATGCAATGTAAACAAGTCTTAGTGCTTTCTCTGGTTTCATCCTCTTAGCAGATTTTGTATTGACCTGTACCTTCCTTGAACTATACCCATTCTGCAAACTGTTAATACAATTTCCAATCCTATATGTAGCATTATTTATGTTTATACTGCTTAATTAAAAAAGGGCAGATTAGTTATTTGCCAACTAAATTATAGCCGATCAAAGTTGACGAGCACACCACAAGAATGTGTTATTGTTATTAGCCTACTATTGAAATGGCTTTGCGTTTTTGACAAGTGTCATTCTATTTTGAATTGCTGCCATTGGAAACGACCTCGCTGAATCCATGCCAGCCAATTGTTGTTTATCATGTGCCTTCGTATCCATGGCGTCCCTCCTTAACCTACTGTATCGTCACCTTATTAAACACATTTTTTGCCGAAAATGAGTTTTTGGCCTAAATCAACTCCTGGTGATGCTGGCCACCTCTGGTAAAATCGCCTAAGCCCTAACGTAAAAGGCCTTCCTGTTACACCCTATTAAAAAAATGGCCTATGTCAAGAGTGAGACTTAGGCCATTTTATTTTGCCTAAGTCATAATAAAATGTGACTTAGGCCATTTTAACACACCTTTCAAAATGGGAGTGAATGGGAGTGAATGGGAGTGAATGGGAGGTACTGTTACTATGGGACTGATAGAATGGGAGTGAATGGGAGTGAATGGGAGTGAATGGGAGGTCCTGTACTATGGGACTGATACTATGGGAGTGAATGGGAGTGAATGGGAGTG
This sequence comes from Electrona antarctica, assembly GCF_951216825.1. NCBI lineage: Eukaryota > Metazoa > Chordata > Actinopteri > Myctophiformes > Myctophidae > Electrona > Electrona antarctica. The sequence continues at coordinate 18,609,704 of NC_136812.1, forward strand.
AATGGTAGGTACTGTTACTATGGGACTGATACTATGGCAGTGAATGGGAGTGAAAGGGAGGTACTGTTACTATGGGACTGATACTATGGGAGTGAATGGGAGTGAATTGGAGGTACTGTTACTATGGGACTGATACTATGGGAGTGAATGGGAGTGAATGGGAGGTATTGTTACTATGGGACTGATACTATGGGAGTGAATGGGAGTGAATGGGAGGTACTGTTACTATGGGACTGATACTATGGCAGTGAATGGGAGTGAATGGGAGTGAAAGGGAGGTACTGTTACTATGGGACTGATACTATGGGAGTGAATGGGAGTGAATGGGAGGTACTGTTACTATGGGACTGATACTATGGGAGTGAATGGGAGTGAATGGGAGGTATTGTTACTATGGGACTGATACTATGGGAGTGAATGGGACTGAATGGGAGTGAATGGGAGGTACTGTTACTATGGGACTGATACTATGGGAGTGAATGGGACTGAATGGGACTGAATGGGAGTGAATGGGAGGTACTGTTACTATGGGACTGATACTATGGGAGTGAATGGCACTGAATGAGAGTGAATGGGAGGTACTGTTACTATGGGACTGATACTATGGGAGTGAATGGGAGTGAATGGGAGTGAATGGGAATGAATGGGAGTGAATGGGACTGAATGGGACTGAATGGGAATGAATGGGAGTGAATGGGAGTGAATGGGACTGAATGGAAGTGAATGGGAGTGAATGGAAGTGAATGGGAGTGAATGGGATTGAATGGGACTGAATGGGAGTGAATGGGAGTGAATGGAAGGGAATGGGAGTGAATGGAAGTGAATGGAAGTGAATGGGAGTGAATGGGAGTGAATGGGAGTGAATGGAAGTGAATGGGAATGAATGGGACTGAATGGGAGTGAATGGGACTGAATCGGAGTGAATGGGAGGTACTGTTACTATGGGACTGATACTATGGGAGTGAATGGGAGTGAATTGGAGGTACTGTTACTATGGGAGTGAATGGGAGTGAACTGGACTGAATGGGAGTGAATGGGAGTGAACTGGACTGAATGGGAGTGAATGGGACTGAATGGGACTGAATGGGACTGAATGGGAGTGAATGGGAGTGAATGGGAGGTACTGTTACTATGGGACTGTCACTCCCATTCAGAGTGAAAGGGAGTGCATGGGAGTGAATGGGAGTGCATGGGAGTTCAGTCCCATTCACTCCCATTCAGTCCCATTCACTCCCATGCACTCCCATTCAGTCCCATTCACTCCCATGCACTCCCATTCAGTCCCATTCACTCCCATGCACTCCCATTCAGTCCCATTCACTCCCATGCACTCCCATTCAGTTCCATTAAATCCCATTCAGTCCCATTCACTCCCATGCACTCCCATTCAGTTCCATTAAATCCCATTCAGTCCCATTCACTCCCATTCAGTCCCATTCACTCCCATTCAGTCCCATTCACTCCCATAGTATCAGTCCCATAGTAACAGTACCTCCCATTCACTCCCATTCAGTCCCATAGTAACTACCTCCCATTCAGTCCCATTCACTCCCATTCACTCCCATAGTAACTACCTCCCATTCAGTCCCATTCACTCCCATTCAGTCCCATTCACTCCCATTCACTCCCATTCACTCCCATAGTATCAGTCCCATAGTAACAATACCTCCCATTCACTCCCATAGTATCAGTCCCATAGTAACAGTACCTCCCATTCACTCCCATTCACTCCCATAGTATCAGTCCCATAGTAACAGTACCTCCCTTTCACTCCCATTCACTGCCATAGTATCAGTCCCATAGTAACAGTACCTACCATTCAGTCCCATTCACTCCCATTCACTCCCCTTCAGTATCAAATGTCTTTGTGCTCTGATATTATTTTAAACACTGTGGCTGACCCTAAACCATGGTCTATTGAAAATAATTGGAATAAAAACATTTTGCCTAAGTCACTTACTGCAGAAGTAATTTGGCCTAAATAAGGTTTATAATTGCCTAAGTTAAAATGGCATGTTCAGATATTGGCCTAAGTAATTTTATCCTTACATGTTACATGATTGACATACACCTTTATTTGTATGTCAATAGTCATATTTTTTCATATTTTTTGGAATTGAAATAATTAAGACATATAATATATTCTACATTTGGCACAGTTTTTTGTGTTTCCTGAAAACCTTGAAAAAATGACTTGGGCAATTAGTTTAATAAGGTGACGGTATGTTACTTAATACTTACTGGTAAGTAACCCTTTTCCCTGTATACTGGCAAAATCCCTCATATCCGTAAATCCCTCCTTCCATTTACTTTTTCTTAAGGACGTTGCAGTTTGAGTTTCATGTCACATTTATATTACTAGACTCTTTAGGCTATGCTATGCACGATAGGCTATTCGGTTTGAATAAAATAACCCTCCCATCATCCATCCACATGGTTGCATACCATTCGAAAGGTGCCATGATTCGAGGCACTAATAATAGGCTACTTTACGCAAACAGATGTTTTCCTAGTATCGTGGAAAGGCATGCACACGACGTTGACTATAGGCTTGGCTGCTGCTGCCGCATTTGTTGCAAACGACCTCACTCGATCGAGCCCAGCCGGGCTACCTTAAATCACATGCTGACATAAGAAGTGCACTCTCTCCACTCCACCCATATCCGAGAGGGTTTTTCTGAGTTTCTCACCTCCCAAACTGAGCTTGTACAGACTGGACGTCATATGCACCTTATGACACAGAGCTGCCGGGAGTGCACACACAGCGGTCCAGTTTGTTGCGAACGAAGGAAGGAGACGCACGGACCTGACAGAGAATTGTTGAACTTGATTTTGTGGATACTACTATACTACAATATTTGGATTTAAGTCTTTGATCATCTTTTGAGGATAGGCTACTTCACATGCCAAAGCTGGGGAAACATATTGGAACACCAAAGACTTTTACGCGAAGCTTTAAAGTTTTCGCCACAATAATTGGTAAGCATTTGATGACGTCAAGATCATTTTAAACATAATTTATTTGTTTAATAAATATGAACTTCTATAGAATGTCTGTGACCTTGGATATACGCATAGGAAGGAATATTGTATAGCCATATGTAAATATTGAAATAGTTTGGATGATCAGTCAATACGATACGATGTAAGCATAAATGTTAAATTATTTGATTTATATTTATATATTTATTGGATTACGATTGTCACGACCTCATTCTCAGTCAGACAGCTTGTGATTTAATTGACTTTCTTACAGTAGATTACGCCTACTTTAGGATGTCCTGGGCTATAGGCTGTAAATTGTCATTGAATAGTCATGAATGTGGTAACTTAAAGTGAAGTGAATGAATATTTTATTGCGATCGAATATTAAGATTCAGAAACTGACCGTTTCTTAGCGGATGTTAGAGCATGCAGGTTTCAGTTGTGTGGATGCGGTCAAATTAAATCACCACCACTGAATAATTATTATCCCAAAAGCATTTCTGCAATGTCAAGAAAGACAGGTGTTTAAAAAAATCTCTACTTTTATCCGTTGACGTTCCTGCTTTAACCACTTGGAGGCGATAGAGTATATGTTTTAGTGACACCAGAGCGCTCACACTGATCGACAAGACAACCTCAGGATTCACTGTCTGTACATCCATTTGACCTGGTGTTTTCAACTTGAGACTGATTGTTGCGCTTCAAAATTGTTTTAGGCGAGCTTTTCTATTTTAGAATTTATAATATTATAAATTCTAAAATAGAATAAAGACGCACGCACACACACACGCACGCGCGCGCGCACACACACACACACACACACACACACACACACACACACACACCGTTGAGGTCAGGAGAAATAGAATGACGTCAATCAACATATGGCTGACAACCAAAATGTTATTATGCTTTGCGCAACACAGTAGCAAGAAAGACTAATGGTATGGTGCCGCTGAATTGATTGATTGATTGAAATATGTATTAACAGTTTGCAGAATTACAGTACAATTCAAGCACTACTCAATATACAAAGACTGTTAACTGTGAGTGGACGACCCAATAAAGCATTACACTTGTTTACTAGAGGGTCCACCTTGTTCAATTCATCAAAACATTTAGAGACGTACAAATATACACTTCTATAAAGCCAAAGAACAGAACGGGAATTCATCATAATGAACGCTACTCTCGCCTAAAATATCCCTAAAATAAGACGTTCTTTCTTTATTCTTTGTGCTATTTACTATTATCATAATCGGGTTATATATAGTATTCTATTTTTATTATCTCCGTATCCCGTTTTAAAGCCTAGTCTTGGCTCCTGTCCTGTGGTGTTGGATACGTTTTTGCTCTATCAATGCTGCAATATATTATGAATGGCCTAAACTCGCCTGCCCTCCACGTGGGTGTGGATCCCTTCTTTCTATTGGGTCAAATCGGTAGTGTACTAAATGAGCGCTCGTGTGATTGGTTAACCTATCTCGGTTTGTGGGCGTGTTTGGGTCGATGGTGGAAGTGGGATACTTTGACAATGTACATTGTCGATGTTTGATTGGAGATGCATCCGTGGGCATGAAAGCGCAGCGGACAGTGGGCCCTACTAGCCGTGCGAGGCTTTTCAGTTTAACATAATCTAAAAGATTGCCAAGGCTTTCACACCAACAGGAGGGACCTCTAGCTTTTTGTTTGTCCTCGGCGTGTTTTCTTTTTCTTTTGTCGACCAAGCTAACGGTCCGTGTGCTCGTGCGTAATTAATCGTCGGTGGCATTTTCCTTCCCGACAAATACGCGTTTCTGCCTGGCATTTGTCCACCACCTATGTAGCATCCAGGAGTCCAAGACGTCGGTTTGCTGCACACTGGTAACGGCGACAAAAAACAAACAAAACAACCAACAAAAAACCCAACAGAGCCTAGTGTATTTGACTTTCCTGGGAATATTCTCATGATAGAACGGATTGGGTTGTGCCTTGACTCCCCCGGCGAACAGAGAAAGGAGGAAGCTTGTAACAGATCGTCTCCCTCTCTCTCCGACACAACGGACACGGACAGTAGCCAAGTCACGGATCTCCTCTCCATCTCACCCGCATCTCTCTCGGCTCTGCTCGTCTTGTCTTCCCCCCTCTCTGACCACAGGTTATCGAATGGACCAGCATCCCACCGCTCGGAGTTGCACCGGTCGCGGGGCTCCGTCCTGTGAGGCTGTCCCGAGTGAACCCTCCATGAATTTGTACATCCATTCCACAACCGGCACGCGCTTCGAACTCTCCCTGCCCCTGGAGGAGACCGTGGAGGGACTGAAGAGACGACTCTCACAGAGACTCAAAGTACCCAAAGAGAGGCTCGCCCTTCTACATAAAGAAACGTAATGTACCATTATATACATGATACAGTACAATGGAATGTAGGCTACTACGCGGTGCATGTTAATGTGCTTTAAGATTTCGGAGATTTAACGTGTTTATTATTATTAAAATGAATCTTTGGATGACTTCTCGGGGATGTTCATGATTGACCGGCTGCTTATATTTAAAGGGAACATGCTACATGACGCACGGCATTGGAATTACGCACGGACACACCGGTCACTGGAGCAGTATTGACGAAACGGTCCACATATTTGCATTTATTCATCGTTCGGTCTTTCTTTACTGAACAACGATTGGATTGCTAATAGCTACTGTCTGCGCGAATATACTGTACTGTAGTGTAGGGGGTACTAGGCTACTTGGATGAACAAACGTGCTCGAGTAAAGATATGAGCGATGATAGATGCGCACTGTAGCCCTTGTTCCATTTACCCAGCTGCATCCTGGGCGTTGTGTTGTTCCTTCCAGATGGAGTTCTGGGATCATGCATTTAATGAATACGATATTTGATAGTGGTTTTGAATAATTGAACATAGAACTGATATATGAGTTGTTAAACGCTTTAACCTTTTTATTTATAATGGCTGGTTACAAAGACAACCGAAACTGCTCATCAGTTGGAGTACACTCCAGTGTTCAGTAGTCTCTTTAACCTCTACCATTCAAATTACTATAGCGCATGAACAATAGGCGTAGTGAAACAACGCCTTTTCCTTTTCACATTTAGACTGGAAGTATTAACCAGTTATTATCAGTTGTATGGCAGGTTCTAAAAATGGAGCGGGTGGTGGTATGTTAAAAACGACCGGGGGGGTTATCACATGCAAACAGTCCGCATTGTTTTCCAGTCCGGCCTCTGTCCCCCACACCCCACCCCCCATGTAATCGCCTAACAAATCACATCATCCTTTAAAACCTGAAAACCCCTTTTTGTAATCCCCTTCCTCTTCAAATAGTCGACCCACCGTAAATCCAAATGCTCAGTGCCTTTGTTCAGTTGCATGAGGTGACATTTAGGTCATCCTTGTACACTGCCTGTCCCACACACTCTATCTACTGTAGTATATGAGTGAGTAGTGATGGGGTGAAGACAGAATGTTCCTTCATGGACAGATCTAATATGCTCATATTTAGAATGTATCAAGAAGATGGACACTGGAATGGAATATGCTCAACTGGTTAATGCAAATATTATTGTCATAATACTGGTATACTGCGCAACAGAGTTGTAACAAAAAAAACAATACTCGCCTCCACTTAGGCATGTGGCAGCGGTGCCAAATATCCACTGCAAACAGTTGTCAAGCTCCTCTATACTCGAAATTGAAATTTGACAGCCTAATCAATACTCTTTCAAGGAGCTTTTCACCCTCAGCTCTTTTTCAAACTAGTTTTGAAGTCCATCAAACCCCCCACTCTGAGGGCTGCAGGGTGTTTGTGTGTCTGAAAAGAGCAGATAGTGTCAGCACAGTCTAATTATGTTTTTCACTCAAACCCTGCAGGCGACTAAGTTCGGGAAAACTCCAGGATCTAGGGATCTCAGATGGGAGCAAGTTAACACTTGTACCAACAGTTGAAGCAGGATTAATGGTAAGGCTAAGCAGAATCTATCTATAAGTGTATTTTGTTCCAGGTGTTAATTGGGACCAGATTTAATTAACAAATCTATTTTCATACCATTTCTTTGTATTGTAGCAGTGTTCCAGCAGGCCTATTTGTTAAGTTCCTTGGAACTCTTTCTTTTAGTCAGTCTCTAATAACTCTCTTAACCCCTTCCCCTCTATGTAATGCAGTCTCAAGCATCGAGGCCCGAACAGTCAGTGATGCAAGCCTTGGAGAGTCTCACAGAAACTCAGGTATGGCCCACTGTCTTTTGCAGCATTTATATGACATGAATGTAACTACTGTTGGTATGTTCACTTCGTTGCTATGGTGGCAATTTAAACAGAGAGCTTTGCAGTTGTTTGTGTATGTTTACATGGGAGGCTGCAGCATTGGACAAATAGTGTTTATATAGAGACGCACCTAGATGTGAGAGATAGAGAGTGAGAGAGAGAGGGACAGGCTACATAAGCACAAGCCTCTTTGCCTGACTAATCTCAGCCTCTTAAACAAGCCAAGCCAGGCTGGACAGCAGGAGTGAGCTGTCAGGATGTAATAGGCTGCAACACCCTCCAGTATCCTAGTAACATCTGTGTGCATGTGTATAGTGTTTGTGTGCGTGCGTGTGTGTGTATGTGCAATGCATGCAAGTGCTGTTTGTGTGTGAGGCAAGGCAAGCTCAGGCAAATGTTACAAGCTGAGATGACCAACATCAAACACACCAGACATCAATACTGTTTATACCACCTTTACCTTGCTCCTGTGCATAACACATTTTAACAATGTATCTGTCCACACAAACACACACGCGCACACACACACACACACACACACACACACACACACACACACACACACACACACACACACACACACACACACACACACACACACACACACACACACACAAGTTTCCAGGAAGTGCACAGTGACTGCACACTCTGCAGTAACAGAGGACTCATCAGATGATAACAGTCTCAGTCAATATTAGCATAGGGTTCCTGGAAGCATAGCACACAGGCGTGCCTAGAACAGGCCCTGTGCCATAGATGTGGCTTATAGCGGCTCGGTGCGACTAGTGCAATTCAGTATGCATTTCAGTCAGTATGTTGCGATGAGTCACCAATGTGATCAATAGTGAAAGTAAACTGACAGAGTGCGCTGTCCTCACTGACCGGGGAGCGAATGAGGCACTATGGTTGAATGCACACAAGACAACAGCAGTGACGTATGAAATGCTCGCTTCCAGCTGACTGCCTGCCTGGCTGACTGACTCAAGTTGACTTCCTTTGTAGCGTTGGGTAACCTTGAGTAGTGCGTAACTGCGTCAGTGAGGCAGTTGGTGTGTGCTGCTGACTGATGTCGAAAAAGCAAAAGGTGGTGAAATTGAATGCTGATATTGCTAGATAAGCAATGATGCAGCAACAGTCATGCACAGATTGCACACACATGAATTTGTAAGGAGAAGGATGCATTCTGTTGCAACGTTTAGCTAAAAGGAGGATGTGGGTTGCTGATATGGAAGTGTGGCTCAGTGTGGCTTCATTCCCTGCTGATAGTTTCATTGTGTGTGTGTGTGTGTGTGTGTGTGTGTGTGTGTGTGTGTGTGTGTGTGTGTGTGTGTGTGTGTGCGTGTGTGTGTGTGTGTGTGTGTGTGTGTGTGTGTGTGTGTGTGTGTGTGTGTGTGTGTGTGTGTGTGTGTGTGTGTGCGCACGCAGACTCAGAATGCCTCTCATAGTACTGACAGCAGATAACTTGGAGTGTGTACTGTAGGTGTGTGTAAATGTCTGAATGTGTGTATGTGTACGTGTGTCTGTCTGTACACATCAGTGTAGTTGTGGTGGTGGGCTGGAAGCACACCTTACCCATCATTGTGGCACGACTTTGCTGTGTAACCAGGAGTGTCTGTCGTTCTCACCAGAGAGGCCTTCCATGTACCGTAATCCAGCTACCGCAGAAGAGGCATCTCTCTCTTGCTCTCTCCCTCTTGCTCTCTCTCTCCCCATCTCCCTATCTTTCACACTGCCATCACAAATGCTGTGAAAGAGAATTTCTGAAGGTGTGCTTCTTGTTTCTCAGGAATGGCCTACTGTATTATGCACTACTACTGTTATTACATTATTTCCTGTGCTATTGGTCACAGTCTGGCAGGGATAATAAGGGCAGACTTAAGACTGATCAGTCAGGTCAAATAAATAAATAAAATAAAGGCAGAAACGGCTTTTGTCTGTTTCTATCTGAGGAAATTGATTCCTCTTTATAATTCATGAGACGGAATGGAATGATATAGATTGCAGAGAGATTACAGATCCGAGTAAGATTAGAAAATAGGAACACAAAAGCTTCCCCCATTTCCTCCTTCAACAACTCTGGGGCTATCAAAAATCAATCAATGCACTTAGCTCTTAAAAGTGTCTGATAGGATAACTGATATGCCCATGCACTCTAAAATAGCTGGAATGAGATGCGGGGTAGATTTTTCTAGCCGTGGTAGCATTAGTGCAGTGAGTGGGTTTAAGCCCTGATCGCCTGCTACCCATCCATCTATCCATCCATCCATCCATTTGTCCTCTAGTTATGTGAGGTCTGATTTAGAGATCGGATGTAGTGCCAGGAGGGGATGTGTGTATTCTTTGAAGTCATACAGATCATCTTGTTTCCCTCTTCTATCAGGATTTTGGGGAGCAAAGCACTAATGGCTAGCTAGCCAACCAGCTCAGACAGCTTCCAGTGCTATTTGAGACTTCTGTGGTGCAGGATAGATAGAAAGTGTTTTATGGAAAGGGAGCCCTAGCAATTATCGGAATGGGATTTTTTTCCCCCTCTCGCCTCCTTCCTTCTCCCTCTCTCGTTTCCGCTTAACAGCTCTTCCAGGGCCCTATAATTTGAATGTGCTGTGGTTTTGCGTGTCTGGCAAACTGGCCTATATAGCTGCTTCAGTTTGACCGCGGTGATTGGCTTCCATAGCAAGGACGACACAGGCTGCCTTAATTCCCCCCTGGCATCTCAATTCATGACATCTAAGCTGTATTAAGCCACTTCTTCCCGACTGTCCATCAAACGAGTGGTATTTTCTACACTGCCGTCTCATTCTGTCTGCCAAATAGGCTGTGTCTGCAGCTTACGCTCATAACATGTGTGTGTGTGTGTGTGTGTGTGTGCACACGCACACACACACACACACACACACACACACATACACACACACACACACACACACACACACACACACACACACACACCACAGAATTGACAGGGTATATTTAAGAGGATTTCTCATACTGCTTGGCGAATAAGACCCACACACTAAAAATAATGTATGTTTACATTACAAGGTGAGCACTGAAGGGAAATTAAAGTAGTAAGTACTATTTACTTTCTGTGATCTAATATTGTGTGTGGTCAAGTCTTTATTTATTGATCTGAATATGACAGAAAAAGGGATCATGTGTCTCTTTCTGCACACAGAGACTATTTGCTCATTGATGCACAATGATGGTAAAATGAAAGCCACGCCAAGCAGGCACACAGGCAGGCATCACCCTTACCATCCCCCATTGCCCTCCTCCCCCAACACAGACCCGTCTTTGTTCCTGTCTTAAAGCATGAACACCAAACCTGCCCAGCTGACAAACCTTCTAATGCAAAACAATGATTGAGGGTCAGGCTTTAGGATTGACTCCCCCACCATGACCTCCCTCTGTACCTAGTCCTTGGTGGTACTCAGTTGACCGCCGCTACAGTGATGCATACTGGTTTCAAAATCAATGCATGGCCCAGCTGGAGGGAAGCTTGGCTTGCTGCAGATTGACATATTTTGCCTTGAAGAGGAACACAGATTGCCTTCGGAGGAGGCAGCATGTTGCCGCTCCTTGTTTCCCTATGGAATACGTTGATACACATCGGGTTTACCTCTCTGTTCATGCTCTTGTCCCCCTCTAACATTGTGCCCGACAAAAACCAACAGAGTTTGTTGAAGCTGCCCCCCTTCCTTTCCTCCTCCGGCAGGAGTGACATATCTGAACAAGACATAGCTCTGCCTCTGACTAACGCATGGCTTTGTCACTGTGTCTGGAAGCAGACGGATGCAAGCGGGAAGTATCTAACTATCTGTGACGAGCCAACTTGGGTCACACCCTTGTCTATACCCACGCTGCTTCCCTTATGGTGAGAGAGACCAAAAAAATAATATACAATAATGGTTGTTCTGAACCATATCACGCATTGCTCTTTATTGCCGACCGTGTGAGGTGTGAAAAGCTGGGGAGAATGAGTGTACCCGTGACTCAAAGATGAAGAGATAGAGGGGCAGAGATGGAGTCTGATGGAAGCGGGATAATGAGAGGAGAGCAGGCAGAAGGTTGTTTACTGATAGTACTGCTATGGAGATTTAACTTGCATCAGTTTACGACAAAAATTGAGCTGCCAGTGATTTACATTTATGAAGGTTGTGGAAAATAATGCACTTATTGAGTGTGCGCGTGCGTGCGTCTGTGTGCGTGTGTGTGTGTGTGTGTGTGTGTGTGTGTGTGTGTGTGTGTGTGTGTGTGTGTGTGTGTGTGTGTGTATACAATACGTCTGTCCTTTTCTTGGGAGAGTATATGTGGGCCTGTAGATGAGAGTGTGTAAAACAGCTCAATGCAGTTGGTCAATATGTTTCTTTTTCCAGTCCTGCATCCTTTACCTAGCTTATCAAGATGCTAGTTAATCACCTAGATGGACACTACTGGAAATCATTGGAGAGTAATTGTATTGAGGATTTGGGAGTGGAAGAAATAGAAAAATGACTGAGTCTGCCTTTTGGTCAATATGAAAGCATCCTCCCCCTTTTATAGCACATAGCCCTTTTTGATTGTCCCCTATGCTGTTGAAATGAAGGCTTTTATATGCATGTAGCTAAAGAGAGACAGCCTCAGCTCTTTAGAATGGTAATACATGCCATTCTGTTACCTAAATGAGAGCTACAGACATTAATGCACCACTGAATGTGTAAATAAATCAAATTGTGTAGGGAATGCAAGACAATGCGCATCCAAAGGGCCTATTGAGTTCCTACTCATGTAAATCCTATCCTTGAAAATTGCATTAATAAGCTGATGAGGGAGTATTTTTTGCACCTGTGTAATCCCTTTTGTGATGCTTATAGACACAGTGGGTGGGGGATGCTGGGATGGGCGGAGAGAATCAAGGTGTGTTTTTTCAAGCAATTGAGAGATGGATTTTGCAGAGGATTGTGCTTCATTGTCCTATTGTGTGCGTGTGCGTGTGCGTGTGCGTGTGTGTGTGTGTGTGTGCGTGCGTGCGTGCGTGCGTGCGTGCGTGCGTGTGTGCGTGCGTGCGTGCGTGTGTGCGTGCGTGTGTGTGTGAGAGAGAGTGCGTGCGTGTGTGCGCTCATTTGTGAGTATACATATGCGCAGTGTGCTGCCATGCATTTTCTGATGCATCTGTGCCTTTGTGCGTTCCCCAATTCTGCAGCCAGGGAGTCTTGTGTTCCTATCTTTGAATCGTGACCATCATTGTTTTCCATTCCCTAGCGGTGACAAGCCTTTGTGATTCAAGTAGCAGGCATCGTGACTAGATGATCTAACATGTGGGAGGATGGAGGCCAAGAAGATCACAATTCATGTATCAAATTCCCCCCACCCCCCAATTGGAGTCTACCGAAGCCAATTATGGAACACTACCATGGGGGGGGGGGGGGGGCTTCTGGCACCACAGACTCCAAAGATGGTAGTCAATAAGATACAATCTGGAGAAAGATGCGAAATGCGTACTATTTTCTCCCTCTGATTTCTGACTTCCACTTTACTTGTCCTTTACTTCAATTAACTTTTGTTAATTTAAATTTTTTGTTTGTTTCAATGTGTCTACACATTTCTGGCTAGGTGTAAAAGAAGATTGAAAAATATCCCACCATCATAGGTTAGAATGCAGTAATCACTAATGATTTGTGCATTGATGGAGTGTTCATGACAGAGTGAGCAGCAGGCAATAGAAAGAGAAGGGGAAAGAGGCGATTAAGTAGTTGACTTTGCTGTAGCTTAACTTGAGACAGAGCTAACTCAAGATGACTGGTTGGTTTAGACTTTAGACTCTAAACCAACCAGCCATCTTGAGTTAGGTCTGTCTCAAGTGCTCTGAACAGCTCAGAGGGTTTGGGTGGGTGACAAAGTTCAGAGCAGTTGGTCAGTAGGTTCATCAGCACAGTTGGACAGGAGAGGTGGGGAGTGGGGCTTTCACAGGAACCCGATCTCTATGAACTTTGCCATTCTGGTCTCTCTTTTCACTCAGCTGATCAAATTCAGTGATGGCCAGCTGCCGCTGGTCCTCCTTTGCTTCTCTGGCCCACTCCATTTCTTATCGGGCAGTGTTACAGGCAGCTATCGCTCTGACTGGGCCTTTGAAGATCAAGCAGCGCACTTTTAGGATTTGGGGCATGATGCAAGTCATTGATTCTTTTTTCACCTTCCTCTTCTCTTTTGAGAGCCTGTTATTGCATCTTTAGCCAGTGTGTGTCCATACAGAGACTTTATCAATGGCGTCCCGGTGCGATCAAAACATCTAGGTCGACAGGCAGGTTAATAAGTGAGGCTTTTGAACTCTCCTTTCACCTGGCTATTTGATGGGAGAGCAGCTGCATCGGAGCCAGAATATGGCTGGAGGAGACTGCTTCCTCCGCTGAAGCCTCTCCTCCTTCTATGCTGCCCTTCAATCCTCGATCCTCTTTTCCCCAGCACAAAGCCGCTCAGTTGGTCATGAATGTCAGCTCAGTGCTGCTTCCAGCTCTCTGGCTCTCTCTAGCCCCCCCCCCCCCCCCCCCCCCCTCTCTCTCTTTCCTCTCCCTCTACTTGCTTGAGCTTCTCTTCTCACCATCTCTTCCTCCCTCTCTCCTTATCTTTCACCCTCTCTCCGTTAGTTCGCTTAGTGTGCAAAGGAAGAACGACTGCAAATGAGTTCCTTGAACCACAGGGACCCCAATAAATAAAACTGTCAGCTATAGATGTGTGTGTGTGTGGGGGGGGGGGGGGGGGGGGGGGGGGCTGTAGAAGGAGCCAGAGGCGCACTCTCACTGAATATTTCATCACCCACCGCCACTGCCACTACTCTGACACCCTACCCGTATCTCCCACATCCCCCATCCCCCTCAACGCCATCGCTCTCTCCCCCTCCACTGCTATCATCCTCCTGCCTCTCCTCCATCCTTGCTCCACACACTTCATCCCTCGGCCGCCACCTTATCATATTCTCCCCCGTCACTGCATAGCAACCAAAGGCTGCTGCCGCTAACAAAATGCCACACCGCTCCCCGGCAATCAAAACAAAATGGTAGATACTAGATAGGAATGGCTTGGAGGTCCTGTTGACAGAGGGGCATTCTCGGCCCTCTGAATGGCCGTTTCTGTTGCAATGTTGCCTGTGTTTCCTATGGAATATAATCCCCTTTTAACGCAACGGCTGTGTTTGGGAACAAATGCACACCTTGTTCTTGCGGTGTGTGACCTCTTCTCCACCTCCTCTCTCACCACATACCGGCGGTGCTGCGTCAGGAAGAGAACAATGAAGGGCCGGCCTCTCTCCGTCCGTCTTAAGGCAACAAAACTGGGGCCCTCTCCGCTCCCCTGGTCGCTCTCTCCCCCTGCATGCTCAAATCGCCCCAGATGGCCCCCGGGTTGCCGATGTAAAAGGCTTGGAATTTGCCATGGAATGATGAGGAGAGAGAGAGGAGGTGGAGTATGAGGAGGAGGTGCTGTACATTCAAACACAAGTGGAGAGGCTCTCTTTGTTTGCCTGTGATATTCCAGAAAATCCCTGTCTGCTGTTCATCCTGACGTCAACGCTATAGCTGGCCACATTGGCTGCCTTGGCTATGCTCCTGAGAGCAGACAGGCATGTTTGGACTGGAGCTGAGCTGCTAGCCGGGACCTCTGGGAATCGTCCGCTAGCAGCTTTCCAGCTCCAGAGCACCCCCACCACCCCCCACACATATACCCCCCCACCCGCCTCTCTCTTTCACACAGTCTCTCTCTCTCTCTCTCTCTCTCTCTCTCTCTCTCTCTATCTCTCTCCGTCTGGGAGAGGCTTGCTGTTGTTACACGATCACTCTAGCCAATCTAGCCTCTGGCAGGCAGGCCTATCATCGTCCGTGTCCTCCCTTCCCTCAGGAAACAGGGCCTATTTCAGGTGTTCCACTCCACAGCCCCCGGCTCTCGGCTGCACAAGCTGTCCTCCCTCCTCCTCTTCTGTCTTGGGTGTCGGCCGGGGAAACGACATGTCAGGAGAAACTGATGTGGGCCTTCGTTTGCAGGACTGGAATTCCACACCTGAGGGCTTATTTGAGGTTCTTTGTGTGTGTGTGTGTGTGTGTGTGTGTGTGTGTGTGTGTGTGTGTGGTGTGTGTTGTGTGTGTGTGTGTGTGTGTGTGTGTGTGTGTGTGTGTGTGTGTGTGTGTGTGTGGTGTGTGTGTGTGTGTGTGTGTGTGTGTGTGTGTGGTGTGTGTGTGTGTGTGCGCGCTGTGCGTGTGTGCATGTGTGTATACGCTGAGGGAGAGGAAGGTATAACTGCTTGAGATGTGAGACAATTTGACCGATCCTGTGGAAAAGGGTTAAGGATGATTTATACTTAGTTGGTGAG
>NC_136812.1:18630291-18635291 GCF_951216825.1 Electrona antarctica
GTAGTGAGAAAAATGTAAACGGCCATCCCTTGTGTGGCTCTCACAGTACTGACACACACAGGCGTGTATGTGTGTGGTTTTGGATTTCACTTTCAGTTCTCGGTAGAGTGATCCTAGTTATAGTAAGCCACATTGGCCAGCGGCCAGTATGCCTGGCAGGATCATTGTCAGTTTGAGGTAATATATATATATATATATATATATATATATATATATATATATACGCCTCTATTGTTCTGGTGTCTTTCGACCAGAGGTGCCATTTGGGATCACAGGGGATGGCAATGGCCAAATTCAGTTATTTTATGTATATTTTCTCTACCTCTGAACATGTTTTTCTGATAAATCTGATTTTAGTTTGATGAAGAAAGTGTTTTCTTTTCAGTAACCATATAGCTTTTTTTCTATAAGATGTATAAGCTCATGATGCAAGGCATTGTGAACTTGTAGATCTTCTATTTTTGAAATAGTTTATAATCATAAGCGGTTACTTTTTGCCACTAGTCATTTCAGAAATGTCGCTCTTCTTTCAACCATTCACATTCAACCTTTACCATTCAGCTTTACCAATGTAGTTATAGCACTCGCATATCGCCTCCGAGGTTACTTAAAACCCACGACAGCCTATTGACAACATGGCATGCAAACACCATAGGTCAAATTAAAGTTTGCAACCGCACGCACTTCAAAAAAATGTTATGTGTGCATGCTATCGTATTATCCTGATGCCAAATTTGTATGTGTACACGGTATGTGTTACAGTCAATGAAACTACAGAGATATACATGGTATGTTACCATGTTTCATCCCTCAATATACATACTTGTTGAAAGGCTCACGTTGTGATGTTGTGTGTATTCTCCACCAGGCAAGCTGCAGCACCAAGAGCTCCAGTGGTGGGACTAGCCCCTCTGCTCGCTCCCGCAAGCCTGGCGCCATCATTGAGAGCTTTGTCAACCATGCTCCTGGAGTCTTCTCAGGGACCTTTTCGGGTGAGAGGACAGCATATCATCAGTGGTTCCAAAATGTTTAAGCTCAAGACCCAAAAGAAAAATTAGCAGACGTGTCCCCGGGACCCAAACTATTGAAAATAGCAGATCTTCAAGCTCCCAACAACGTGTCGATTCGCACCATGTTGGGAATGGAAATTTCAGTTCTATACTATTTCAATGGGGGATAGTGAGCTTCTAATCTAGAATAACTATTATTTTATTATGTGTCATTCATTATATTATTATATCTTATTATAAGTCCCCCCTCTCTCTATCTTTTTCAGGCACTTTGCACCCAAACTGCCAGGACAGCACTGGGCGTCCCAGACGAGACATTGGCACCATTCTGCAGATCCTCAATGATCTTCTGAGCGCCACACGCCACTACCAGGGCGTGCCCCCCTCCCTCACTCAGCTCCGCTACCAGACCCAGTGCGGTTCACCCGCCTCCCCATCGCCCCCACCTTCGCCCCCGGCTGCAAGCATGGCGGGCCTCTCTGCCAAAGCTACCTCGGTGCCCGCCAGTGGCCCCAGCACCCCCCCGCCGGCTCTTCATCCACTGGTGCAGTGCCAGAGTCAGATACGCATGTGTAAACCGCCTGGTGAGTGACTATACTCCAAACTCATGTCATGTACACAAACACACAGTGCTTTGTAAAAATCCTAATCTCAGCCGATGTTACGGCAGTTTTCAAGTCTGTGTGTGAAATTTAGCTTGTCACCATATTTGAATGAGCGCTGCTCCTCTGTTGTGGCCTCTGAGCAGATTCATTGTGCAGCTTTTGTTTTCCAGTTTCTCTTCACATAATAATAATCCTGGTCAGTTTATCAGTCCTGTTATGAGGAGGTTTTTGCTCCATGGTGTTGTTGAAACTTAACAATTATAGATTCAATAAGAGAATAAAAAGACTGGGAGGCTGCCTTTGGGGTTAGTTAGAAGCACCTGAGAGGAAGAGGGGATGTGGATGCTCCTCTCCAGTCATTTAGCAATAACTTCTCCAGACCTGTTCAGTCAGGCTTCACTTGTCAGACAGCAGTGGAGAATGGCTTTGTGTGTCTATGTAGCGAGGAGATAGGTTTACCCCTTCAAGTGTGGGCTGGGTTGTGTTTGGATTAGATCACAGGATGTGGCTCATTTAACTTACCCCTTGAAGCTGGGTCTGAGGCTGGTTGGACTGGGCCTATGTAGGCCCAGGGGCAGGGCAGGGACATGGGGCTGGAAGAAAGGTTGTGTGACTAAAGTGACTAAAGCCAACGTTCCCTCGTCAGGCACAGGATGTTGAGAGTGTCAGACAGATGTCCAGTACTGATAACATTCAGTAAGTGTAAAGTTAGACCATCTGTGTCAGAGAGACAAACCGTATTGTGCTGTGCTTACTGCTTAGTGCTTCCCTATCGGTTGTAAAGGAAATTGAGCAATTCTTCTGTGAGCAGCTGATAAGTTGGATGGCTAGATTGAGAAGGAAGATCATTGAGGCTATTTAATGTTTATGTTTTTGTTTAAAAAATGAGAAATGTACACCTATAGTCTGTGTACTACTCATACGTTTTTCTGGCTGTGTCCAACACATTGTGACAAATGTGACTCTTATATTGCATGTATTACGGCACGATAGCGGGGTTAGTAACTGAACAAAGGCTCAGTGAGAATGTGCGGGGTTCCTCTGCATTACCCCATGTGCCCTTAGAAGTGTTCACTGAACAGTTGGAATAACACAGGCTTATTTTCCTAACTCAGGGAAGACCCTTCCTTTGTGGCCCCCGCCCGCTCTCTCTGTCCTTCCCTTCCCTCTCTCGTTCTCTCTCCTGTCCCTCGCCTCCATCTGCGCTCAGCGAACCATGGTTGCTGTTCCTGATGTTGGTGTTGTTCTTCATCTGTAAAAGCCATCCTTCTCTGCTCTCTCTCCCAATACACTGCTCTGCCACGTCTGCGATGTGCATCAATACTTTATCTGTGTCCATTTGTCCTTTAAATAGATCAAATTATTCAGAAATGCGGCACTGAAAGAATTTGCATTGTGTGGTGGAGAGGGCAGAGAGAGGAAGGAGGGGGAGGGAGTTTAAAACCGCAACACTAAGCCTCCATTCATTCCATGGGTGTTTATATCCGGTCCATCAGTCGACCAACTGCCCACTGATTAACCAGGGCTTCCAGTGGCGAATAATATAATAAAAAACAGAAGAGGCTAAAGAATCGCCTCTTTAATGGCCTTTTTTGACTTTTCTGTGCCAGTTCAAATTGCCGTCCACAATGCATACTTGCAGAATGGGTAATGCGAATGGGTAACCTGACCATTATTTGAGTACAGCTCAGCTCGAGGGACAATGAATGAGCTTGTCTTTTTGCGTGGAGAAAGTTATATGGCCGCTGGTCTCCCTTGAGTCCGTTCTACTTTTTTTCCGCGAGGGACTCGCTAGGAAACCGATGACTCAGCGCTGTGAGTTGTTCTTATCAGGCAACACCTGGTGGAAGACTTACTTGGCTTAACACCGCAAGCTTAACTCTACTTCGCAGAAACCCGCTTCCATTCAAATAACAGGAATAACCTGTGCTTGCCAAAGAGAAGTGTCTGTCTCGGTTTGTGTATGAGTGAGTATTAATGCGTCTACCTCAGGTTGAAACAGCCTCTTGAAAATGTCACATAGCTTGGCGGTCTCTTGAGAGCCTTTACCCTTTCCACTGCAAGTTCATGTGTGAAGGTTAGAAGACAAGCATGAATAAAAAAGCATGGAAACATACTCTCTCTCTCTCTCTCTCGCACGTGCATACACACACATACACACTTGGTTAAAGGCTAGGAAAGTAGCTTGGTTTCATGGGCCGGGTGCATAATATTGCTGAGTACAGGGCTTTGTCAGCCCAGGAGCAGCATTGGATTTGAACAGGAGGGCTTTGGGACGGCCTGGCAAGTTAATTGTTTGCCGAATTCCTTTGCAGAGTGTAGTGGACCTCCATGCCCCCCCCCCTTCTTTCATTCCAACCCCCTGCCCGGCCAAACACATTGTTTGGGGACCAGGGAATTGGGCTGTGT
This sequence comes from Electrona antarctica, assembly GCF_951216825.1. NCBI lineage: Eukaryota > Metazoa > Chordata > Actinopteri > Myctophiformes > Myctophidae > Electrona > Electrona antarctica. The sequence continues at coordinate 18,634,316 of NC_136812.1, forward strand.
ACAGGGCACCAGGCTGCGCCATTGTGGGGCAGGGGAGGGGAGGGCTATGGGATTAGGTCTCTACCTTTTAGACCCAGCCCCATTGCAGCTGCTTAGTTCAACACAAGCATGCAGAGAGGGGACAAACTGAAAGGCCAATAAAAGGGGCTGCTTTTTTTCTCTTTTTTTTTGCCTTCACTCCCCTCCCTTCCTTGTGTTCTTCCACACTGTCTACCACCCTGGCCTCCCTCCCTCCCTTCCGCTCTCTATCTGTCAGGTCAGGTTAGCTAAGTACTGGCTGGGGCTAAACAAGCCAGAGAAGAGGGGATAGAGGGCGGGAGGGAGAAAGTGTGAGTAAGTTGGGCAGTGAGAGGCATGGTGCTGGAGGAAGATCACGTACCCTGAGCCTCCAGCCTCATCATGTCCTGTGTTTAAGCCTTGACCTGTCGGGCCAGGGCACCATGCATTATACATGTGCAAGTGTCTGTCATCAGGCATGTACGGTTACTGTGACCAGTGACACACGCACGCACGCGCACACACACACACACACACACACACACACACACACACACACACACACACACACACACACACACATAGAGACATGACTGAGGCAATGCCCCAGTGACGCAATACAGTGCAGAGCTATCGCAAAGCCAGCCAAGCACATCAGGTGCCCTTTCATTGTCGACAAGGAGAAAGAGGGTGAGAGAGAGAATGCAAATTAAGTCTAAAAGTCATTGAAGAGCTTGTCTCCCTGCAGGGCTGTCGATGCCCTTTCACTGGCTGTCAAAATGCTCCCGTTAGCCCTGCTTTGATTGGTTCCTTCGGTTCCTGTCCAATACGCTGCCCGTTGTTCGATTGGACAGCTCATATAGGTCTCGTCTTTGATTGGTTGGTTCAGTATAGCTTGCTGCTATGTGATTCCTAGCTTATTTAGTCCCCCCCCCCCCCCACCCCCCCGCCCAACCCGAAGCTCCTAAAGACTATGGAG
>NC_136812.1:18640291-18715291 GCF_951216825.1 Electrona antarctica
CAGGTGGACTATTCCAATGGGCATTCTAAATGATCTATTAAAACACACACACACACACACACACACACACACACACACACACACACACACACACACACACACACACACACACACACACACACACAAATCGGAGTCCTTTGAAGAAGAACAACAAGAAGAAGAAGAGAGAGAGAGAAACAAAAACTGTTACCGGGTTCTAGTTTTTTGTTTTGTTTTTTCATTTTGAAATGTATTGTTGATTTTCCTAAACAAGAATATGTAGCATTGTTCACAAAGCATTCAGGTTTTCATAAAACAGTTCAAAGTAGTTGTTAATTTGCACATTTTCATGATTTACAACATGGTAAATGTGTGCAAGAAAAAGACGGGGCCTGACATCAGTCAGAAGAAAAGATTAATATGGAAGTCATCATGTTTCGATAGCAACCTCAGTGACATAGGGTATCGATAGGAATGATAAATGAATAAACAAAATGAATTAATATTAACAGAAAGTGCTTTAGAGGATTTTAAATTCTTTAAAATGTATATGAAAAAAAATCTATTTTTGCTTCTCTTCCTATCTGCTGTTTTCAGAAAGCAGCAGCCCTCTGTGGCTTAAGTCAAGTCATTGACAAGTACATTATAGTCATTCAATCATCCATTAGTTTAGTCATATATTAGGGCCATTTCACCACAGCAAAATATATGGAATAATTCCCATTCAGCCCATTTTGTGTCTTACAAGCCTGAATGGACTTGTTGAGGGTTTGTGTACATTCATGTGGTGATTGTTGTGGGTTTATGAGGGTGTGTGTAAGTGTGTGTGTGACTATAGTTTAAATTTATTTAGCGTATCCCAATGGCGCTTTTCGTCACAAATTCCCCCTGAATGTCACTGTACGATTAGCACATTAAATACATAACACACCAGTACACAGTAAGATCATCAGTGTCAAGTTATACGTTTGTATGTGTACAAATGTAACCAGAAGGACCTTTTCGGATCCATTCGGTTACATTTGTACAATCTCAGAGGTAAATTTACACTCTGGTTTTTACGGTGGACAAAACATCCATCTAAAGATGGCTCTGAGTTTCAGGCCCATTCAAGCCTAGAAAAACATCCACAAAATGTTCATTATTGGCAGACAGAGCAGTGGGGTCTGTACCCAGCATTATGATGTAGTGCCTCCACCAGTAGACTCACCTACATATCAGGTTAGGCCTTTCACAGTTTTGCTGCTAGACATGGGGACTTTGAAAAACAGCGGGAGGGAATCGTGACTTTGCATGCAAAAGTGTGAATTATACTGATCTTTTTTATTGTTGGAAGAAAAAAAAAAGAGAAACCGGTGCTGTGAGGGAGGAAATTAACAACATGCATGAATTTTTGTGAAGAAAATAAACAACGCTGCTTTTGTTGGTTAGATTTTGTATTATTATTATTATTTCATTGTTAGAACAGCAGTGTCCTGCTAAAGTATTACACCGTAAAACCAAAACAGATGAAGTAAGACAGGACAAATATCTTGCTCAGCACTGAACATTCCTGCTCTGTGACGATGATGAAGTTGATGATGATGATGACTGACAATAATGGGCAAAGAGAAACTGACTCTACATCCTAGCCACAGGTTTTAGCCCCATGATTCTCAAGAACCCAGACAGCCTACTCACCATCTAGCAACCTTCCCTCCTCTCAGCCTGAAGAACATCCAAGGCACATGTGGACATACAAGCAGGGAAACAATGGACCAGTACTACATACAGTACTTCCTGTCCTACCTAACCGTACTCTGGAGAAAACATTTAATCTGACTGTCACTGTCTGATAGTTTGTCTGTCTGTCTGTGTATGTCTGTCTGATTGACCACCCTACTACAATTGCACTCCCAGAGATTGCAGTGAGAGATTACCTTTTTGGTGAACCTCATCTTTTTTTTTAAGTGGCCTTACCTTTCACTAAAAATGAGACACTTGGGGACAATGCGGGGTGGGAATGTTTTGGTTTTTAAACTTTCTGTGTATCGTTGTCAGGCGTGTTGTCATCAAGGCACCATTTTGTCACTGAGGACACTGGGCATCTCTTGTTTAGTGCTTTTAGCTGGTGGAGTCTCTATTATGTCAAGGCTTCTGTGCCTTAAAATGTTGCCCTTGCAGTGTCGGTGTCAGATTTAAGCTGAACAAATTGTTTCCATTTGATTGATATACAAGGCTGTAGTTGTCACATCCATGAAAGTTGTAGATTTTAGGGGTGAAGCTTGTTTGAGTGAACCGATAAACTATTTAAAAGTCAGTGTTGCTCCTCAAAATAGTCTTTTCTCCCATTTCTCCATTGTGTTACCATGCTTGTTGGTCTCTGTTGCCGGAGCTCAGACCCCTCAAACTCCTCCCAGCCCTATGACTTTGTCCTGCCTCCAACAAGCTGCAAAAGTAATACATTTGCAAAACTCACACGTTTTTATTACATATGGCAACAAACGGCCCGGATTCTGAATGGGGAGGTCCTCTGAGGACTCTAGACTACATGCACTTCCTGTTTCCCTGGATATGACATATTAAAGGACAAGTTACCTCCTATCCCTCCCAATTCTTTTGTATATGTATGGATTATACTCTGTGTGTGCCTCACTTCTGTATGGATTATACTCTGTGTGTGCCTCACTTCTGTGTGAAATTCAAAAAGATGAAACAAAACAAAAAAGGTGATGGGGGACAATGGGACGTGGAGATTTAAAATGAGTAGTTTGGGTGTGGGGGGGGCATTACAGGAGAGGGGGGTAAAAGAGTATGGTGAATTTCGGATCACATCATTTAAGTTGCCTGTTCTTTCTTGTAGCCAACCATTGAAGATAATAACAGGATTCAAGAATACAATTTACAATGTTCTAGCTCTAGACAGGTGTAGCACATGTGTGACTGTATTAATTTATGAAACCAAAATGGTAACTGTGAATTATGTATTTCTTTGTGCATTTTCTAAAGTGGGGGAGCTGGTGGTTGGGACACAGCAGCAGCTGGTGCTTGTGTCCCAGACTTCTGTTTTTTGGTGGAATATAATGGAAATGATCAGTTTCCAAAAAAAAGAGGAAAAAAACGAAAAAATATGACTATATATTTTTTTTCTTAAGCAATACATTTCAGTGTGACTTGTGATAGAACATTTTTCTTTTTTTAGGTAATAAATAAATAAAACAAAACAAGTACATCAAGTTGTGTGTGCGTGTATTCATTACCAGCTGGTTCAATAACACCAAGTTTGAGGTATTGAGTGAAAGTTTCTGCACAGCGTAACATTTCATATGAGAGTCTATTTCTCATGCAAAATGGATCTCTTCGGTAACCAGATAGGAACAGTATATATGTATGAGATGCTAAGAACTACATTGATAAAGTATCTTCTTTCCTCAGTATGCTTTACCATACTGAGGAAAGAAAAAAGGGGGTTGGAGTATACTAGAGCTGCTTGACTTCAGAGCGATGGGTTGGGTATGTTGTAGGGTTCAGGGGTGGATATTGGGGTACGGTGGAGGGTAGGCACCGTCAAGATGACTTGAGTCAGAACCAGCAGCAGTGTTCTCCACACCTATCAGTAGCACTGCGTGGTTTCAAGATAAAAGGGAATAGTGAAATGGAGTGACAGACTGGAGATAGGGGGGGAAGCAGAGAGAAGAAGCAAATGAAACATGTGAAATCTGCTTCCTGAATCCTGACACATAGAGCAAAGGGTTTATTTTGAGCTCTCGTAGCGAAGGTCTCTTGAATGTGGTGACGTTCAGAGCATTAATTGCAGCTTGACTTGGAGCATCAGGAAGAGCCTGAAAGATACTTGGACTTGAAATGACACATCTCCTACATGTCGAAGCACTGCTCAGATAGAGCCACATGATATCACACAGACTATTCTGCATACTGTAAACTGTACTGTGCCGTAGCACAGACAAGAAAACAGAAAGAAGAAAAAGACAGCTGCAGCAGTTATGCTGCATTTATGAACGTTATGCATTGATGAATGCTCTATTTGTGTACACTAATAATAATAACACAATCAATAAAAGCAGGAAAATCGAACAAAATTAGATAGATGCAACATAGCAAATCAACAACTTACAGTCAGCTGGCCAACAGTAGAAAGCATATTTAAAGATGCAAAAAAACAACAATGTAATAGATAAAAATAGATAATACCGACAAAGTTCAGTGAAAAAACATTTAACGGGGCAGGGGGGGGGAATGCTTTTCTGAACAAATACGTTTTGAGAAGAGATTTAAAAGATGCAATGGTATCTGCTTGTCGGATGGATTTGGGAAGGGTATTCCAAATTTTAGGGGCACGGATGGAGAAGGCTCGTTCTCCCTTGTTTACACGATGGAATTTCTCGGGAACTAATGGGTGTATGGGTCCATTTGGTATACCGGTATATGCGTGTGACATCATCATCATACCAGGAAGTTATGCGGGAACGCCTGCTGAGTGGCAAAAACTACTTTCTGGCCTTGACAGCCCATACATCCATCCAAACAAAAAGGTCCTATCTGATGATGCATGAAACAACGTTAAACGACATTAAACTCACTTTGCCACTCGATTTGCCACCCTCTTATAGAGGCTATAGCCGCATATAGGCTACCCTCTTATAATAGAGCCTATAGAGAATATAGGCATACACTCAGAGTTAAATGAACATTAACTGTGTAGCCCATTTGCTCCTACAAAGGGATTGCTGTAGGCTACAAAAATGCTGGCTAGTGTTTAAGAATGTGATAACACTGACATATTACATTTCCAGTGCAATGAAAATCATTAAGAGTGAGTAGGCATCACATAGGCTACTCAAAATTATATAAGCATGGACTGTGTAATTGTGTAGCTATAGGGAGTATTGGATAGTTATGTTGAATGCTATAATAGCCTATATTTATGTCAGGTCAGGGGGGGAAATCAGCCAACTGTAAGCCAAAGCTGACTGCTGATAGCTGATCATTTGTACGCCTACATTTTTAAAAACTAGTTTTGATGTAACAGCACCTTTTGAACTCTGCCCTCACGGTGTGTGAACTTAAACAAACAGTTTATGTACGGTAGCTATACATCCCGCTTTAGCTCGCTGTAGTATAGAGCGTCGCAGTCCCGCCTCCTACCCGGGACCAGGAAATGAAATCCAATGCATTATTCTCATAGACATTTCGTAAAGTATTTATTTAAAGACGGTTACGCCGCGGACAAAGCCAACTCGAGTCGTGACAACTCATGACAACACAAACAATATTTTGGACCAAACAAATAATTAGAAAGAAGAAAAAAACGGCAGGTTACAACACTTTTTTTGTTGTTTTTCTTCTTTCTAATTATTTGTTTGGTCCAAAATATTGTTTGTGTTGTCATGAGTTGTCACGACTCGAGTTGGCTTTGTCCGCGGCGTAACCGTCTTTAAATAAATACTTTACGAAATGTCTATGAGAATAATGCATTGGATTTCATTTCCTGGGCCCGGGTAGGAGGCGGGACTGCGACACTCTATAGCAGTCTATTTATTAAAAAGTGACGTTGTGAAGAAGAGTGACGTTAACCTCCTGACGTTTGTCCAAACCAGCTCTGGTCCAAACTGAAAGCAAATTAAGCAATCAATGAACGACCACCACCTGTAGTGCCCACTGACTGCCTACTAGAATTTACACCATACCACCACCGCTATCCGTATAAGCACAACCCGTGTTGGATTTAATATGTCACATCCCGGCAAAACCAGGTAAGCTGAAAGTAAAACTACATTAAACATTAACTTGGATTTTGGCTATTGTTGTGTAAGGTGGTGGCGTGCGCTTGTCGGTTATGTTAGCAAGGTATCACAATTCCACCCTCCTGTTCCCCTGTTTGGGTGATTGATTGTTGTTAACCGATAAAACATTATTTTGGTCGCGGCTGTTTGTCCAAAAGGTGCTGCACCTGTGCCTCCTGGCTGCTCTTGTTATGTAAACACACTAACTGGCTGTCTGACTCTCCATGTCTGATTCTGATGTGAAACAGTCAGTAAAAAAAAACGGCAATTCCAAATTGTACCAGTCAGTGAGAGGGGCCTAATTGCCTTGTTTACAGATAGCACAGTGCACAGATAATGGTCATGGACTAGTGTGACTGACAGCCTTTCCGTCTCTCTTCCCTCTCCCCTCCACCAACATGTATTCTGTTAATGAAAGCCTACTCAGTTTCCTTCTCAACACGAGCAAATACACCTCCCCCGTTTGTCCCTGCCCAGCCTAGACGGAGAGAGAGAGAGATCCATTGTCCTCTCTCTGGGGGACAGCGTTGTCTTGGCCACATCGTGACAGCAGTTCGTTGCTTGACTTCACTTTAAAAACAGGCATATTGAGGAGAGATCATCCATTGATTAGCTCACTGACAGTATCATTCATTTACCACAATTACAAACCGCACCAATGATTCACCATGTTGCAACTCCTTGCAACATGCAAATACTTGCAACTATTTTCTTTCAACCCTTTACCCTTATCTTATCTCCAATAGCAGTTGGTGTGTTTGACGGTTGACCATAAAACTGTCTGTTGTGAGTTGTCGTGACTAGTTGCAAGGTGTTGCAACTGGTGTGGTTTGTCCACTATGGGTCCAGTTGCACACTGTCTTAGAACTTGCGAAAAGGATGCTCTTTATTCGTCGTTAGACCTTTGATCATCAGGACAGACTTTTTTTTTAAATTTGTTATCAGCGATCCCCTAATGAACAATACATTTGTAACCACCTTTTAGTGGTTGTCCTATGCACCTGTCACCATCCTTTGAGGTGTGCATCGGCCTATTTCTAAAAGTTTTCAGTGTGACATAGCATACGATGCTGAGGCCTGGAAGAAAGGAAAACCTGTTTTGAGGATTGGTTAATTACAGTTAGACCACTTCACTTTGAGTGCTACTTTCCAATAAAACACTTTGAGGAGACTTGACAGAATAATGTTAAGTTCTTGTTTTTACATTTTCAAATATGGACCTCTTGGATTTTCGAATGATCATGGAGTCAATTGAAGCTACAGGTGAGGTTTCGCCCCAAACTAAATATCTGGCTATTGAGGTTAAACAATAAACCAGGCAGTATGAAGGAAAACAAACACTGGAGAGGGAAGACTGAGAGATTAAAAACAAACAGAATCCCACAACACTATATAAGACAAGTCACATGTAATGAACAATGAAGGTGTAATTAACTGTTGAGCCACCTCTAATCAGAAGGCCCTGCTGCTTGGCTTTGCATTTTATTGCATGTACAGTCTTTTGTGAAATTGATTAATTCATACACAGTAAAATCATCAGTGTTCATTTACCCACTGTAAAATCACTCAGGATTTTACAGTGTAGGGTCAGTCATACTGTCCGTACTTAGCAATCAAGATCGTTTATTCAGAGAAGTGGCTGCCTATTTCTGTATATCTCTTCACTGTCAGTCTCAGCCTCCACTCTGTTTTGCTTACTGCAAGTTTGCTGTGAGAATAAGATGTGCGGGAATAAGATCTGCCAAGAATCAGAGAGAGAGAGAGAGACTGTTCACAGCTGCCACCACAAACTGAAACCCTGTGGCTCTGGGATGTGCTGTAAAGATAGGAGTTCCACAGAGTTGGGGTTTCACACGTTACGCCAAGTTGTGTGATCTCAGATAATGTGCATTCAGCTGTATCCTACACACATTTAACCTGACTCCGCCAGATGGACACATTGGCTCCACACACATTGTGTGCGTGCATACAATACAATACACACATACACACACACACACACACACCTGCTTGAGTATGTGACAAGTCAAGTAAGCAACCATGCAATCGCATGATTTCTTCCAATCATAATGAAAGTTTAAGTGTGTGTGTGTGTGTGTGTGTGTGTGTGTGTGTGTGTGTGTGTGTGTGTGTGTGTGTGTGTGTGTGTGTGTGTGTGTGTGTGTGTGTGTGTGTGTGTGTGTGTGTGTGTGTGTGTGTGTGTGTGTGTGTGTGTGTGTGCGCGCAGTACACGGTTACATGAATTGAACAGTTTGTCAATAAGGACACTGTGATTGTCTTGTTTTTATGCTTAGTTGTGTATTTTGTGTTGATTGACATACATCATTTTAACCACTTAAACCCCAGCATCTGGGGCGAACGTTCGCCAAAGATTGCTGATCTACAAGCTCAGCTATTTTCAGCAAATATATTTTGCTGAAAATAGCTGATGGGCATGATGCAAATTGTTTTTGCTTTGATTCATTGATATATAAATGAAAAATCACAACCGTGTGGGGGTCCCCGGAAGTTCCAGACCCACAGGAACGCGGCCAGGGTGCCGGCATGGATCCGGTGAGCCGCCCCGTGTCCGAAACGGTCAAGAAATGACAGAGCTACCGTGTGGGGGTCCCCAGGGGGTCCCTATTAATACATTTTTTACCTATTCAGATATCACATATAGGCCTACTGTAGGTGAAAATATATTATATATATATTAATTTACTTTACTTAATTTACTACAATTTAATATAGGTATGGTTTTGCACACTGTGGAACGGTGGAAAAGGGGCCTCTGTGTTACTGTTGACTGAACCAGGGTTATAACTTGCTGTTCTACAACTGCAGATTCCTATCTTACATAAGGCCACACACAATGTCTTTCATTTTCTGATAAAGGCCCCATCTTCACTTCAGTGAAATGAACACACTGAAGAGCCATTTTCTTAAGGTCAGGGCATAATCATTGGATCTCTGCCTCAATGTTCTCCTCTGTACAGACCTTGAGCCATTCACATGGTCAGCAGGGACCTTGTTGTCTTTTGTCTATTTTTGTTTGTTCCCTACACAGTTGAAAGCGAAGAATGCCGCTCTATTTGAAATATTACCTGGTGGATATTTATGCAGCTGTGAGGCCGTGAAGAGAACCTTTGATATCTTTTCAGCCCCCCTCAACACACACACACACACACACACACACACACACACACACACACACACACACACACACACACACACTTCCTCTGTGATGCCCCGAACAGGCGTGCACTGGGTCGGTATAGGACACAAAAGCAGGCGTTCAGCTGTCCATCCCTATCACTGTGGAACTGACCTCAGAGCTTGACCTTATGACCCTGAGGGAAATGGCTGAGGGGGTCATGGTTAAAATAAACTCTAAAACCTGGGTAAACAGGATGTATAACACCCACCCAGACATATGGTGCTGTTCATTAGTTGAATGTCCAGAAATGGGGTAGATATTTGGAAACCATGTAAGGTGGTTTGACCTATAATGCAAGACACAACAGCTTACAAAACCACCAGCTTTATAGCAGGAAGAAATAGGCCTTAAAATCTAGTTCATGTAAAGGCTCAAATTGCCCATGGCAACAAAACAATTCATGAAACTCTGCAAGAGAGGTATTTAATCAAATGGCCCTGCTATTTATTTCTATAAAAAGGAAAATAATTTGTATAATCAGTTAAAAGGGTCAACAGGAGGGATTCGAGCACATTCAAGTTTGAAGTCTTTCCTGATCAGTGTGCATACTACGGTACACGATATGTGCAGTTGTGCACATACGTGTCTCTGTGTTTGTTGCATGCGCACGCACTCACGCACGCACGCACGCACGCACGCACACTTTTAAAACATTTTAAAAAAATGGCACAAAAAAAATCAAACTGCGGGGTTGTGATGTGATTCGTTGTGAGCTTGTAGCTCAGCTATTCTCACTATCTGTGCACTACACTGTGTTGTACGATGAAGTATAAGATAATTAAGTAGTTAAAACAATATACATGTAGATTATGAGTAGTGATGGACAGATTATACATTTTTTCCCATGTGACAATCACCATAATGTAACCCTAGCCCATTATTGTCCTTCCCTGATGCCACCGCTGCTCCCTGTTTGTGTGCCTGTGATGTACGTAAGTCAGTAAGTAGTAGTCTGTCTTCCACCTGCTCAGTGTGTACTGTTTAGGAGGTTGGGAGGTTTTTGACAACTGCCATGTGTCAAATGTTCTTTTAGTTGTGATCTTTCATCTCTCTCTTCTTTTGAGTAAAAGATCAGGAGCTTCTGCTGCAGTTGCTCCACTGACCTTTAGCAGCTGTGATGGAGAAATGGGCCGAGCCTCACTCATCCTCTCTCTTTCCAACAGTGCTTGCTGGTTTTCTTTTCTTATGAGCTCTGATAAAATCAAAATGTTATTTGTGAAACATTTGGATTAAAGGGACATTACTCCACCCGCACCCCCAAATTGTAGTGGCAAACCCAAGCAATAGGAAGAGGCATTGGCCCAGAAGTAAACATTATTTGATCTTCTCCACATTATGTTCTCTGTGATGACGATGAGCTACAGCACCCTTTGGGTCGTGGAGAAATTTTTGCTGTGGTTAAAAAATAGCACAGCCACAAGCTCACAATGCGGTGCAAAGCCACGTGTTGTGAGTTTGTATAGGGTAACAGGGGAACCCGCCGACCGCTCTGTGGGGTGGTTCACTGGTTCCTAAATTTGTTTTACTGAGAATAAGGTTAGAAATAAGTTTAGGGCACCGTTTTACTGAGGTTAAGGTGAGGAATAAAGGTTAGGTTTAACCCTTTGGCGTTTAGGCATAGTTTACTGAGTTTACGTTTAGGAATACCAGGCTGTACGCCTGGGTGACGTGTGACTGTGTTTTTGGGCGAGCTTTCTAGTATCCATTTGTAGAGCTATTATTATCACTAGTTTGGGTCCCAGACAAACATGTAATTTCTCTTTTGGGTATTCAGCTAAAAAGTTGGGAACAACTGATGTACAGTATTATGAGTATTGCACACCACTTCAATTCATACCACACGGCCCACAGCACAACACTGTACAGTCGTCGACCGTGTCCAGTTTAACATCATACATGCAGATTATCACTGTCCAATCCAAACCAGGTCAGCACACCATAGTGCAAAATAGCCTTACTTAGTTCAGTGTCTCCAGAGCCGTGCTGAGACACACAGGCTTGTTGCCTAATTAGGTGTCTGCCTGAGTTAATCACGAGAGGTGTTCTGTTGCTGCTCTGTGCTGACCATGCCTGCTGTACAAACGATGTGATTTATCGCGCTCAGCGCTCCATGAAAAGGGCAGGCCAGCGGTTTGGATGCTCTCCAACAGGTGTTCAAGCTAACGGGTCAGAGAGGGCATGTCGCAGGGAGCGATGGAGAACGCAGGGTGGATTGCATTCTTGTTTCCCAGAACTGACTCCACCCTTCCTCTGCTCCATCCGTCCAGGGCAGTGACATTCAAAAAGCCTTCCAGCCGTCCAGTCTTGGCCCCTGTCAATGAATGTGGCAGTGTGAGTCATGGAATGGCTTTACAGTGTGCTAAAACAGCTGAGGTCATTGATACAGACAGAGTGCATGCCGGCCTGTGGCCTGAATGTAAACGAGCTGGCATTCATCCAGCCAGGAGCCAGGACTGGGATTATGATCTTGTCTGCTTCTCCTTCTCAGAAATCAGGCAGGGTAGGGACTCTGCTAACCAACCCCAAAATAGTTGGGACAGTAGTCGGCTTCAAGAGAAGGACTGGGATTCATTTGCAAGATTATAAATACCAGCTGTTATGTTTTTTCCTTTTCTTTTCTTTTTTACATAATGTTGATTAAGCCTATTCTTTCTTTCTTACTTGCTTTCTTTCTCTTTTATCTCTTTGGACAGATTCAGGTTGCATTTGTCACTGTTTTACTATATTTTCCATGCTAGACGAGGTCAAATTCCAAACCTCCCTAAAGTCTGAGAGACATGAAGTGATTCCTGCAAAAGAACAAGATAGTGTCAGGGTCATAGCGAGAGACATGCCCTATTTAAAAGAGGATAGTTATTTGTTGGAGGTTATCTTGTTAGCAGAGCAAAAGTAGGTTACTCATGCTGGAAAGTGGGATGTAAAAAAAGTACCCTGGCTGGCATAATTTACAATAAGATCAAATAACAGATTCTGACCCAGAATAAACCACTTAATGCTTCATCCTTTTTCCCACATTCCCTTGAAATTCCATGTCAAGTAGCCTAAACATTTACATTCCATGCAGCTGTGAGTGCCGATAATTTTGTGCAAATGGGTGGTAGTTGAGAATGCTTGATAAGAGGCATGGGGCAGGGCATAGAATTCATTGTGTCTGCGTGTACCATGAAGGCCATGTGCTTGTATGGATTGTATGCAGTGGTATTTGCATGTGCTTGTGTGTGTATTGTCTGTATGTGTGCACGCGTATGTGCATGGGAGCGTGTGTGTGAGGGGTTGCGGCGCGCTTGTGTGAATGTGCAAACGCATGATGCACACTAACATTGTTTGTTTAACTTGGGGGAAGCCCTGCGCTTGTTGTTCATAAAACCCCATATATGGTATTGTAAACACAGAGCTTCGTAACTACTCTGGAGAACAAGCACAAAAAAAATGAATGAACACAGGAAGACCTGCTCTTGCAGGAAGTGGTGGCTGCTGCCATGGTAACAAACTGAAAGCATAAGCAGCAAGAAGAGGCTCGCCTTTCTCGTAGCCTTGACGTCATTTCTAGTATGCTGAGACTAAAAGGCAGCAGCTGCATAAGACATAAAACAAACAAAGACGTGGGGAACTTTGAGATGCTTACAGAGAATGATGAGAGCCACGCCAAATATTTTGACAAGATTGTCCTTGCAAGAAAATTGTTCTATTGGCAAAAGCCCCGTATATTCCCCACTGACTGTATGCTATCAAGCAAAACACTGTGTTAAGAAGAGCCGTTTTAACAGTGTTGGGAATAAACATAGCCTCTGTACAGAAGTGTGAGTGATGGAGATGGAAATATAGAGAAATAAGATGTGGTATCTCACCAAACATTCTTAAAGTGATGTAGAACGTGGGTTGCTATAGCTATCTGGTCATGATGTAAGTCAAAATATTGTCAACTATTATCTTCAATTTGTGAGTGGGGAACATGGAATAGGATTTTTGTCCCCTGTTCTTTCCATTCACTCTCAATGCATAGCCAATCAAGTGTATGGGTAGTTCAGTCGGTAGAACTCTCGGCTCTCGCCCTTGGACCATGACCTTCTGACTTCAAACCTGGCAAACCCAATAATCTTAATCAAATCCTGTACTGTGTGACGCGCCAGTATTTTAAAATCGTGATGATTGATCTTGATTTTAAAACTCCTTCTTTAAATGGAAGAAGATTTTTTTTCAGTGCAATCAAATAATGATGAAAGTGACATTTTGAGAATGATTTACAGTGAAAAAATATAATGCAAAAAAACACAGGCAATTATCACCATCATGCTCTGAAAGGGTGTTGGGAGAGAATGCATTTTGTGGAACAAGGGAGAATACTAAACACCCTTTATGTATGCATGTGTTAGCACCTAGCGGAATAAGTGCCAAAAGCAGATCACATGCTGCCAGAATTTGAGGTCATGTCTTAAATAAGTCATAAGATCTGTGAAACCTTCAGGGCTGACACAGTTTATAATCTGCAGTGCTTCTGCAAGACAGTAATAATACATACTAAAATACAATGCATGCAAACAAATTCATTAACGTCAATTTGTTTTTCAAACTACAACATAACAAACTCGATTTTCTCTTAGCACAAATCTCCGTAAGATTTAATAAAAGAGGAGTTCAGTGGTAAAGGGCCTGCTCACCACCACAGAGGTGGATTCGAATCCACAGTGGTGCAGCCAGCTTTGCTGAGCGTCTATTCTATACGAACACAATTGGCCCGTGTTCGGGGGAGGGAAGCCGGGCAGGGAGGCTGATATCACTGCATGTAATTGTACGGGTCGGGGCGGCAGTGTTGGAGGGAGTGTTTGGCGGGAGGAGTGGAACGAAGGCTCTACGTCCTCCCGGTTGGGGCTCCTCACTGGCAGGTAAGAAAAAGGGTTAAAAAGGTAAAGATACAATTAAAGTGAAAATCCCAAGCTAACAAAATGGCCACCCACTGTCTCTTCATATATGTCTCATGTCCTGTCCTTCTGGGAGTAGCTAGCACATTTGGCCATGGATTCGGAAATATATCAATATGTATATCGTGATATGAGACATGCATTGCATCGCAACATGTATATTATCACCACAATACTGATATTATCATGGTGTGCTCACAAATATCGATTTTTATGATTTTGTCCATATCTCCTACCTCCCCTGCATGCCCACACCCAATAACCCCAGTGCTGCCTAATTAACAACTGTGCACCCTAGCCGACTCGCCCAGTTCCATCTCTAAAGTCCTCCACTCATTATGCTGCCTTAACCATGGTAATTAGACTGGCTACTTAATGCTGATGAGGGAGCTGCTGACGCCGCTGTGTGCCAAGGTTTAAAGGTGGGGTTCAGGCTTTGTTTGACCATCAAGGCTAAATCCATAGACTGTGAACCTCTTAAAATGGGGGTTGTTGTTAAGGAGCGTTGGAAGGGTTGGGGGAGAGGTTCCAGGGAATGGGGGATTGTGAATAAGGCACGTGCAAAGGGGTGGGGGCTTAGGTGTGTGTGTGTGTGTGTGTGTGTGCTTGTGATGGTGGGGGTTAACCCCATGCCACCCACGCAGAGTCTCAGCCTAATACCTTTTAAAGCCTTGGACGTGTAGTGGGTTTGTGTCTAACCAAAACACATCTGCATGTCTGCTTGTTTTTCCCAATAATCATCTACTAGACAATATATTCGTTCCTAATCCACCGCCATCCTACGATCGCCCACCCATCGCCTGTCCCTCCTCCCTTACCATGTTTGTGTCCCTCTCCTTATGCCAGCTGAAAGACAAGGGACAGGTGCTATAGGTTCCTGTGTGTTGAGTGTCTTCCACCCATTAGCCCCCTACACACGCACAGCCACAGATGTGGGGTGGAATTCCACAAAGACTATGTCTTGTCAGTGATCCCATGACTTGTCACTGTTTTATGATTTATGATCACAAATCTCTCCTTAAAAAAGCCATACGCTGAAACATCTGTGTCTAGACTGGGGCAGGCAGCGGGGTTTTGGGGCGTCAGCGCTTCTTCTGTCGCTGGTACCACTCCCCCCATCTAATAGGACAGTGGGACAGTCAAATGTTTTCAGTGAGCAGTGTAGGTTTATAACGTTTAGGTTTTTTAGCTAAATGTTAAATGTTGAGGCTGTGAATGATACAAATTAGCAACAACTGAACTGCTACTGATATTTTGAATTAGTAATAAGAGTAACAAAATAGTAGTACTAGTAATACCAATAGTAAAACAACTTGATATAAAAAGGTATTCAAGGGACAAAGAAAACAGCAAATTGTCTAATTCTAAAGACTGACACCATTGTGTCTGTTAAGGTCTGATACGGCCTGCTCAGGTGGACATGCTGAGATAAGAATACATACATCAGACAATATATAAAGATGACTAAATAAATAATACACAATACAGATGAACGCCACATTAATGAAACTGAAACCAGTTGGTGAAGGGATATTATACCACAGGTCGTTTCGAGGAAGCAATCTGATTGGTTGAAACAACCTTCTAGCCGTGGGTTAAACCAGCACCATTCACCACCTAATCAAAACAAAGAATTCAGCTGCTCTGTTCTCCCAGAGCGCTAGCAAACTCGGTGGCTAGGCTAGCTAGTTTCTTGGGACATTTGTGGTCGTAGTGACTACATCTGTCATTAAAAATATATATTCTTTAAGCGATTTTCTTAGTTTTAAGGGTAACTGTTGTATAATTGCAATATTACACTCGAGGGTGTGGGTTAACGTGATTATTGCCACTTCAGTGATGCTTGCGGAACTCGACTTCGTCTCGTTCCTCACCGCATCCCTGTCGTGGCAATAATCACGTTAACCCACACCCTCTCGTGTAATATTGCTTAATTGCTCATCACTGATGGTGCATTATATACATAAGTTGGAAATGGAATAATATAGCTTAAATATGTGTATTGACAGTCCTGACATAGGTGCTGTGAGTGACACATCAACCAGTCCATCCAGCAGATACCACAGAGTGTGATCCAATTGTCCATGGTAGGATCAGTGGATCAGCTGGGACACCCCTGCTGTGCTGCTCATCCCTCCAATCCCTTCTGGTATAACAAGAGTGGCAGTGATCAATACGGTGTGTGTGTGTGTGTGTGTGTGTGTGTGTGTGTGTGTGTGTGTGTGTGTGTGTGTGTGTGTGTGTGTGTGTGTGTGTGTGTGTGTGTGTGTGTGTGTGTGTGTGTGTGTGTGTGTGTGTGTGTGTGTGTGTGTGTGTGTGTGTGTGTGTGTGTGTGTGTGTGTGTGTGTGTGTGTGTGTGTGTGTGTGTGTGTGCGTGCAAGCACGCGCACATGTGTGTGTGTGTGCAAGCACGCGCACGTGTGTGTGTGTGTGTGCAAGCACGTGTGTGTGTGTGTGTGCAAGCACATGTGTGTTTGTGTGTGTGTGTGTGTGTGTGTGTGTGCGTGCATGCATCATTCTCTTTTGGTGTGTGTTTCCAAGTCTGGCCGTGTGTGTTATGCGTGTTTCCATCTCTTTGAGTGTTTAAGAGAATCGGGTTGTGGGGGGGTGGGGGATCTTCCAGGCGAAAGAGGCCCTCTAGATGTGTTCTCCGGCTGCCTGTGACTGATGAGGTGGCGGGCCCCAGCGTGTGGGGGCTCAGGGGACAGCTCTGTATTGGCGGACTCTGCAGAGAGAGGCTTTCTGTTCCCCCATCGATCCCAACATGTCAATTAGACAGACTCAAATAAATGTGCCCTTAACCTCGGCAGGCCAGCCGTATGCAGAACCTCTCGTGTAAAAGACACCCACACATCGGCCCCCATGTTACCGGAGCCGGGGCGATACGGAGGGCCTGATGTGTGTACGGGGGATGGAATTGACCGAGAGCTTTTCCGCTGCGCAGATTGTTTTTCACTTTGACCCCAGCCTATGCTTTGCCGGGGCGCAATGCAAGTGAGACGGTTGCTCTTCAGACAGACATGATGTACAGTATAAGTGACCATTTTGTTAATGGTTCTGACTTTCGCTCTTGTTTCTGCAAAGAATGAAATGCCATCCTCCCCTTTTGCAAACATGAAACAGGTGCGACTATAACTGTACTAGGCTTGTTTCAAGTTGTT
Organism: Electrona antarctica; assembly: GCF_951216825.1. NCBI lineage: Eukaryota > Metazoa > Chordata > Actinopteri > Myctophiformes > Myctophidae > Electrona > Electrona antarctica. The sequence goes on from NC_136812.1 coordinate 18,657,333, forward strand.
TTTGACGAGGAACAGAGATTATGAAAAAATATATAATTCTCTGAATGAAAATATGAAAGCATGTTTCAAGTAAACGGATACTTATCCCAGGTACAGAATGTTTCAGAAAGGACTGCGTTGAACATCTGCTGTTGCCCTCATATCCGGTAAAAATGTAGGCTAATTGTATTCATGATTCCGAGGAACAGTGGCTTGTGTTGTGTTAAGTCATATACTTGGTTGGTTAGCACCGTATCAATCAGTGCAACTACAGTAGAAGTCATATAGTAATTTTAATTTAATTTTATAGTAACTACCAGCACTATTGAGGAAAACCAATAACCTACTCATGTTTGCATTTAAAGTAGTGTTATCACTGCCAAAAGTAATATTGCTGCTCTAACGCACGCGCACACACACACACACACACACACACACACACACACACACACACACACACACACACACACACACACACACACTTGAGGAGCCAAGATGAGACTATAAAATTGATCATGTCCAAACAAGCCCGCCATTATAGAGATGGATGTGGGGGTGAGGCTTTACAGAGATAATGATAGGGAGAAGTGGGTGACCCCCTGACTAGAGGTGATAAACTGGTACTGCATCTCTCTTCCCCTCACTCCATCACCGAGTTACCACCCCCAGCTGCTGCTCCACATCCACTCCTCTCAACATTGGTCCTCTATCCTCCATTGCGCTCCTTCCCCGAACAGGAACCCCTCTGAGAAGATGCCCCTCCCTCCTTCCTCCCAACATCCACCCCCCCCCCCCCCCCCCCCCCCAACCCCCTACCGCTACCTCCCGCGCTGATCATTAGGATTTACTGTGCACTCGTCCACAGATCGCGGCCGGCCGCACACGCCCTCTGGGTCGATCCAGGTCGAATTCAATTTGTAAGATATTATGTATTGATCTGTGTGCTCTGCTCTGGCCCCCCTGCCACCCTCCACAAGGCACAGACAGGCGGTAGCTCCTTGACCTAGGTGCATGGCTCCCTGGATCATCATCATCATCATCTCCATCACAGAAGTATGGCAGTCTGAGCCGCTATTAGGGTCAGTGGCCTTGGGCCTTTTTGTGGCTGCCCGGCTTCACATCTGCTACCCAAGTGCTTATCTGGAAAATGCTGAGGGGGTTGGGATTCTAGTTGGGATGATGGTTGGTTGCGTGTAACCACTTAAACCTTTATATTCGTCTTTGACTGGGATCCCCAGGGCTCTGTACTTAAGTTTGTCCCCCTCCCCTCCTTTTTGTACCTCTACACCAAATGTCTGTGGCGAATATTACCAATCTACAAGTCAACTAGTTTTAGCCTACCTGACAGGGTTGACATTTCTCAATGACTTAAAATTGTATTCTTTAAAATAAATCCCTGTAGCATTAAATACCTTTTTAAGCCAGTCTTGTGTAAGCTAATCTATCATAAACATATTATGCATGTATGTAAGTATGAAACGGAAAAACATTTTTTTATGTTCGAGAGACCTCCCACTGCTCACTGCTAAGAATCGCAGAGTGCCATTTAGCTCTGCCGACAGGCCCTAAATCTCTCCGATCAATAGTTTTCCCCAAGGCTCTCCGTCAAACCCGCAAGTAAATAATTCAAATGAGATAGTTAAGCCCTTTGGAATATAAAATGTGGAAGAATTCCTCATTGTGATTTGGACATGCTATTTACGGGCAGACCATTCATTGTGGTCTCCTGGAACTGCAACAGAAAGGGGAAAGGGTGGGGCGGGGGGCTGCTCTATAAATTCGCAGGTTAAATCAATGACTGGCTTGACGGGATAAATTGAGATTTGAAAAGCTTTTATGACTTTCCTATTACATTAACATCAAATATTCAGGCGCTCCAAATCACTTTGCCATTAAGCAGATCCCAGTTTTACTGCGTTGTCAAAACAAAATGACAAACACTTTCATCCTCGCGCCACACACACACACACACACACACACACACACACACACACACATATATACACATACACACACACACACACACACAAATGATCATTCCTAAGACCCCAATTCTCTCGGACAGGATGCGGTCCTGGACAAATGAGCGTGACTTATAAACACGTGAACAGGGGTCTCACATGGTCGGCACAGATAAGAGAAATAAGGTCACATTTCTAACCGGGGAGAGTGCCGTCTCGAGGTAAGCAATGACTATGACATTTCACAAACTAGGCTAATTCCCCTGAACATTTATAAAGGGCACTTTGCCCATTATTGCACCGTGGTGGTGATCATGTGCAAACCATATCACAGCCCCATGTCTTTCTCTTGTCACTGATATTTTTCAGTTTCTAGTGTTGTGTATCCAAAGAGATGGAAGCCATAATCACGCACGCACGCACGTATGCACACACACACACACACACACACACACACACACACACACACACACACACACACACACACACACACACACACACACACACACACACACACACACGCACGCAAACCTGAATTACCATGCTCCACAATTTGCATGTAAATCACAACCCAGAATGTTGTTGCCTGCAACAGCTAAATGCCAACAAGAAACCTTTACCATTTATTATTTCTTCATGTCCATTAAGTAAGTGTAATGTGTAAAGTGTTCATGTGGGCAGCCTCACATCAATGCATGTGTGCGTGTGTGACAGAGAGAGAGAGATGATTGTTTGGGGAACCTCTCTGGGGGGCTAGTATAGGAGGGCATATGGAGTTGCCTCCGTCTCCTGCAACGGCGTGGTGGGATTCCCTTTGTTTACGCACAATCCACTTCCCGCACAAAGCACGAACCACCGCGCATCCCTCGACAGGAAACACATCTGTCTGTGGCAATCACTCCATGTGAAAATAACGAAGTTAGGAAATAGGGTAGGTAGTAGTTTCTTAAATGTTCATTAACATGATCTCTGGGGTGCTCACAAAGTGTAAACAGGTGTTAATAATGCTCAAGTCAAAGGATTGACAAATACGTCTTGTTTATTGTTATGTTTATATTTTAAGCGATAGATTAGACAGTGATTGATTGGACAGTACAGAGAGACAAGAAAGTTGGCCTATTTTCCTTTGTTGGCGTCATGTCAGAACAGCGCGACCATGCCCTTGAACAGGGAATAACCACGGGCTGACCGACTGACTGTTTTGATTTCAGACCTGACTGACTTGGAAAATGCTCTTCCTTCCTTCCTCCTCGCCAGCTCACCGCTCTCAGATCTGGACTCTCAGACGGTGGGGCTGGTGAGCCTGGACTACATCAAATGCAGACCAGACACTGCGGCCGGAAGGCAGGCAGGAACAATGTAGCCCTGCTCAGCTCTGTCAACTATCTACCATCAGAACCAGACCTGCACTGAATGGCAAGCAAGACAGATGGAGAGGGGGGTGATGGGGGTGGCAGGTGGTGGTGTTGGAGGGGCGGCTCTCTCTGAGAAAAGGTCTGTTTCTTGTCATCGTGTTTCCCTGTTGAACTTTGTCTGAAAACGTTTTCGGGGACAAAACAAAGTTGTCTGTATTGTAATATAGTGTTATGTAGCCTACAGTAGGCTATGTTTGAAATACCCAAATGGATAAATGCTCATTTGTGTCATATCTTCTGCCTGGTTTATTATTGATGGAGAGTCATATAATGACCCTGAGATTCTGATTATTTAAAACAATTTAACTGACTGAAAATATTTACTTTAAATGGTAAAATGGTAAATGGTGCATTTATATAGTGCCTTTATCCAAGGCGCTTTACATAGATTGTACATTACATTCACCCATTCACACACACATTCATACACCGATTGCGGCGGAAGCCATGCAAGGTACCAACCAGCACATCGGGAGCAATTTGGGGTTCAGTGTCTTGCCCAAGGACACTTCGACATGTAGACAGGAGGAGCCGGGATTCGAACCGCCGACCCATGGATCATTGGACGACCTGCTCTACCTCTTGAACCACAGTCGCCCCTTATGTGACCCATGTGTAATCAAAGAGCATGGCATCCTCTTCGGCATGGCTTGGTGACATTGATTGAGCAGAGCTGGCACATGCACCACTGTTGTTTTCAAAAAGTAATCATAACTATACTTACTATACCATTAAAATAGAACAATACTCATTATACTACTAAGTTGTCAAACATACTACCATGTTATCACTTTGTAGTCAACTTTAATGGCATAATATTCAAGGTCTTCAGAAGATACTATACTATGCCTTCCAAATGTAGAGGACAAGACACTCACTGGAGTAGCAGGAGAGACGACTTCAAACCAAGCCAAACTAAGCTAATCCAAGACATGACGAGGCCAGAATAGACTGGATCAGAGCCATCGCATGTCCGTCAGTCTGCACCTCTCACCCCAGTCAGTCTGGAAGTATTGATCTCTCTGATTGATCTCGACTATGTCCATCTGCCTGGCCCAAAGAATTAAATTCACACAGTGTTGGCAAGAGCTGGACGAAGACATAGACAGAGAGGGCAAAGAAAACATAGATAGGATGACATTTGAGGGGGAGAGAGAGAGAGAGGTCCATTTTGACTCCCTTAGGAGTAACATTTACACTGAGGATTGTCCAGTGTTGTCTGGACAGCTGGTGTTGATAACTAATCTGCCCAGTCCTGGTGCTTTTTGTAAAACATGAAACCCAGCAACCTGATAGCATGAATTAATAAATGAACAATTTCTCCTCCAATGGGGCCCCCTGTTCCATAGGGGTTTCCTTACACAGATACAATAGGCGCTTATATGGGGCCCAACGGGGCATTCATTTCTCTCAAGTACTACACACAGACCACTGCATGAATGGTGAGGAATGAGAGCCCACTTGATCCAATAGTGACAATGCTAGCTGATACCCTCATGATGTGCCCGTGTAGCGATACGTAGTGTCGGAGGTGTGTGAATGGCATTTTGGGGAGGGACTAAGTGCTGCTTCTCTGTTTCTCTTGTGTTATTTAGAGCAGGCCTAATAGGCAGTGTGGGCGGTGAATGAGCAGCCATTAGGTAAAGCTCAATAGCTGAATGAGGCAAAGCTCTCACACCTCCTGCTGCTGTTCATCCCCAGCAATAGAAGCACCTGCACCAAGGCAGGCTCACCGGGAAGGGGTGGAGGCTTCTTTTTGCGTGGAAAAAAATATGCAAAAATAAACAGTGTTAGTTAGTGCAAGGTTCTGTAGTGAGAAGGGTAGGCATATTAGTGGGTGAGTGGTGGTGGGTGGTGCGTTAAGATGGCATAGCGGTATGGCGGCTGTAAACACATTGACCATTTTCCCATTAGTGGCTTTATTATCATATTTTGTGTTTGTTTACATTTTGTCATTATTAAAATGCTAACGCGTGGTTAATAGGTCATGGATATTTGCATGTTTGTAAATCAAACTTTTCTCAGACTATTTTCAACTAGACTTAAAGGTATATTCAGTGATTTTACTTAATTCAAATATCACTTATTTTTTCTTTTTTTCTGGATAATCCTCCCTACTATAGAGTGTGCTGACCATATAAGGAGTTCCTCCCTGTCCCCAGTGAGCCCCTGGGGTCAAAAAACCCTAGTTTCGGTTTGGGCTTTGGGTGGCAAAGCCTTCATCCAATCAGGATGAGAGGGGCCTTCCTCCAATCATGATCGAGTGGGGCGGGCCTTGGTGCACGTGCTGTTGGTCTGTTGTACTTTCCCCACTGTAGAGCGTGTATATGTGCACATCTTGTTACCGGGCGGACCAGGTTTTTTCCAAATCACCCAAATCACTGAATGCTCCTTTAATGTGGCAATGTGTAACTTTAATAACTTTTAATGAATAAAATAAAATCTTGTCCGATCTGTATGGTAGAGTATGTTATGTAGGCTCTGTATGGTAGAGTATGTTATGTTCTGTATGGTAGAGTATGTTATGTTCTGTATGGTAGAGTATGTTATGTTCTGTATGGTAGAGTATGTTATGTTCTGTATGGTAGAGTATGTTATGTTCTGTATGGTAGAGTATGTTATGTAGGATCTGTATGGTAGAGTATGTTATGTAGGATCTGTATGGTAGAGTATGTTATGTTCTGTATGGTAGAGTATGTTATGTTCTGTATGGTAGAGTATGTTATGTAGGATCTGTATGGTAGAGTATGTTATGTTCTGTATGGTAGAGTATGTTATGTAGGATCTGTATGGTAGAGTATGTTATGTAGGATCTGTATGGTAGAGTATGTTATGTTCTGTATGGTAGAGTATGTTATGTTCTGTATGGTAGAGTATGTTATGTAGGATCTGTATGGTAGAGTATGTTATGTTCTGTATGGTAGAGTATGTTATGTTCTGTATGGTAGAGTATGTTATGTTCTGTATGGTAGAGTATGTTATGTTCTGTATGGTAGAGTATGTTATGTTCTGTATGGTAGAGTATGTTATGTTCTGTATGGTAGAGTATGTTATGTTCTGTATGGTAGAGTATGTTATGTTCTGTATGGTAGAGTATGTTATGTTCTGTATGGTAGAGTCTGTTATGTTCTGTATGGTAGAGTATGTTATGTTCTGTATGGTAGAGTATGTTATGTTCTGTATGGTAGAGTATGTTATGTTCTGTATGGTAGAGTATGTTATGTTCTGTATGGTAGAGTATGTTATGTTCTGTATGGTAGAGTATGTTATGTTCTGTATGGTAGAGTATGTTATGTTCTGTATGGTAGAGTATGTTATGTTCTGTATGGTAGAGTATGTTATGTTCTGTATGGTAGAGTATGTTATGTAGGCAAATACAATATAACTTATGCAATTGGGCTAGTTGTATTTAGTCTCCCTGCTATTCTATTGAGACATTTAGATCAGGTCAAAGGTCATGTCTCACCTAGACACAGTATCTGGCATGAATTTTGACCTGATGATCAATATTCAATTTATCCCCTGAGCAAGCAGGCAGGCTCTATTCGCTCAATGGTAAATCCAGCTTGTTCAAATCCAGGGTGGAAGAGCAAAGTTACATAGTGCAGCTTAAATAAATAAATCTTCTCTTTAAATTGCAATAAAACCCGTAATTATGTACTGTGTTGGATTAAGTATTTCAAGGAAGTTTCAAGTTTCTGCAAGTTGATTTTCATGCTGCATTGACATTAATGGAATCCAATGGCTTCCTCCTAGATCAAACATACCATGCTATGCTTTATGGTCAGACTCAGAACAGCAGTAATGTCAACTATTGATTCATTGAATACTTAACAGTTTGCAGAAAGTAAACAGGCACAGTTTTGTACTTTACTTTATTTGTACAAAATGTAGTACACAGTGTAGTACATTACATTACACAGGACAGGATACACACAATAACGCTAAAAGGTTAACACAAAAGCTATGAGGGCTTGTTTCCATTGTGGTCCTATGTAAGGTGAGTCATATGGGCTCAACATGACTGACCACCTGTATGGTTCTTAAGCTTAAACTACATCAAGCTGATTGTCGACATAAGCCAGCAGGTGTTCTGAGCATTGGGGGTAGTCTGCTTGGTGTGTGTGTGTGTGCTTTTCCAGCGGGATAGTAAAACCTCACAGAAGAGATCAGGGATCCCAATGTTCAAAAAGTGAATTGGCAGACTTCCGGGGCAGCGCCATGTGAGGACATCACGTTTTGGTTGAGCTCCCTACCGGTATTGTGTTTTATGTAATTAAACAATCAGTTTGTCCACAAAAGTGCCACAGACGTGCTTGGGAATATTAACAGAGTCATTGAGGACATTTTCGCAAGTTTTGCCGTCGTTATAAAACTGCAGGCGACAATGAGCAAGAAGAATAAAGCTAGCCCTGATGTTGCTAATGCTACACCGGCCGGTGGACAAGAGGCTATCCTCCAGGCTATTGCAGATCTGAGGAAGGAACTTCTCGACAAAGGGGAGGCCCAGGTCGAGGGGATTAAGACCCAGGTCGACCATCTCCGGGCGGAAATTAAGCAGGCTAATGATAATGCCAACGCTAGGATCGAGGCCCTGGGCACACAGTTCATGCAAATGGAGGCTGCCGTCAGCGACCAGTCTGATAGGATCATCACCTTGGAACGAGATCTTGCGGCGGTTCTGAAAGAACTAGCAACCCATAAAGCCCGTTTGGAGGATGGTGAGGCTCGGTCCCGTCGATTTAATTTGCGTATTACTGGAATTAAAGAAAGGAGGGAGGATGGAAAACGTCCAACCGACTTTGTGTCTCAGTGCCTGAAAGACGCCTTCAACCTCTCCAAGCTACCCACCCTGGATATTGCCCATCGCACTTTACGCGCGAGGAGTGAGGAAGACGGCGCTCCACCGAGAGCATTCGTCGTCAGATGTCACTACTTCCAGGAGAGGGAAGAAATTCTGAAGAAATCCAGACAGGGGAACCGAGTGACCACCACGGATGGAGATGTTATCCACGTCCATCAAGATTTTACGCACGCCGTGGCCCAACAGCGCGCTAAATTTAATGAGGCACGGGGCTTGCTCAGGTCCTGTGAAGGGGTAAGGTTCGGGCTATGGTATCCTGCAGAATTAAAAATAACAACATCGGATGGCAAATGCACAAATTTCAAGGATCCTGCAAAGGCTAAAGACTTCATACAGAAGAATTTGCATCCAAAGAAATAGCGGCGGCGACGCGAGTGATTAATGGTTATCTGATGGCTTTGATGTAGCGTCTCTTCTTCATGGAGCGCCCAGCGGACTATAAACGGATTGGACTCAGCGGCCGGTTCGTAAGGATTTAAGTTTTATGGATACGCTATATTTACCCGGCAACTAAAGGTGTGTATCTTTGTGCCCGTTTTACTTTATTCCTTCTCTTTCCCCGGAATGAACGCCGTGGCACGGGTAGGCTGCACTCTATTTTTATTATTTGGGTTCTGATACTGACGGGACATTTGGACCGATCCGCTGTGTTCCTTATTTATTTTTTTTTTCAATTTGTTTATGGACTGGGTTAACAATACTGTGTGTGAATATATATGTAGTATTATATATTTCACGGGGATTGCGCAGTGAAATTGGCAGCGTTTGGGGGGGGGGGGGGTGTTTTATTTGTTTTCGGTAACATAAGGAAGAACATTCACATCCTCTCATTCTCTATTTTATTTCTATTATCTTGTCTGCTTTATCCCGTTGCTTCACGACGGTGTTATTTGTGTGCTGTGAGACGCTCACTTTGTATTATGTATGTTGTTGGGAGTGGGGTCGGTCGCGTCCATCTTGTGTGGACGCGGCCGGCCTCATCATAATTTATCATTGCATCTAGCAAATGTGGGAACACTGAATTGCTTCGAAGGCTGTGGTTCTTTTTTTTTTTTCTCTCATGTGAAATGTGATTGAGGTTAAACCAGACGGGACTGGCCGAGTCTGTGGACTCCCGACTCTCCCCATGATGTAAGTGGGGTTGGTTGCGTCCATTTTATATGGACGCGGCTGGCCTCATAATCTAATTTAATCTAATGTATTTACCGGAAATGGGGACACTGATTTGCTTTGTAGAATATAGTTTATTTTTCGTCTTGTGAATGAGGTGCAGAGCGGGTCGCGTTTATGCTGTGTGGGCTGGGCCAGCCCATATTATTATTGTTTATTATTACACCTCAACGTTTTATTTTGAAGGACGTTTCCCTATTCCTTTCACTTCCGGGGTCAGGCCAACGAGGCACTTTCCAAGAGGGTACTTCAGAGATTCTGTCAGAGATTTGGTCACAGTGTTGGGGTGCCCCCTACTGGAATATACGTCCTTATTTGCCATTATGCATGTGTGCATTGTGTTGGTGTGAGTGAGTTTGGGTGTGTGTGTGTGCGTGCGTGTAGGCATATAAATGTACCATTCAAAGTTGCTATTATTACTGTATGTATGTGTGGGTGTGTGCGTGTGCATGTGCATGTACATGTGCGTGTACGTGTGCATGTGTATTTGTACTTTTTTTTTTTTTTTTTTTTTTTGTGTGATGCACGCATGCAGATGGATATTCAGTGTTCCAATTTTAACGAGCATGTTTTTTCAGTTTATTATAATAGATAAAGACCGATTGTGGTCAGACTGGTTGGTATTATTTTTGTTTTAAGTATTACACGGCTCTGGTAGGGCTCAGCCCCACAGGGTAAGCTTTGAGTATGTTTTTGTCGAACGAGGACAGAGGAACAGGGGTTTTTGCAGTCTCTCATTGGGGGAGGGGCCGGCAGAGGGGTTTTTGGATGTTTTGTGTTATGTGTTTGTACTTTTGTTTTCCTTCATGTTTTTTGCTCATGTCTACAAGGTTGCATTGTTCTTGCAGAGAGTTACGGCTAACTAAATGGTACTGTACCTGTGCTGCTTCTGACCGGGAGGTCATTTTGTTATGTTTCCCACCCAGATATGGCTGTACTTAATTCTAATATATTTGGGGGGGCCAATACAAAATTTACAACATGGAACACTAGAGGGGTTAACCACCCAGTGAAACGCAGCAAAATATTTGCACATCTATCAAAATTGAAAACCGATATAGCCTTCCTGACTGAAACACATTTGCTTAATAAGAACCATAACATGCTGAAGAGGGGGGGCTTCTCCCAGATTTTCCACTCCAAATTTGATGCCAAGTTCCGCGGTACAGCCATTCTTATACATAGAGATGTGCAGTTTGTACAATCAAGGGTGATATCGGGCAGTGATGGCCGTTATATTATTGTGCAGGGACATCTGTTTAATATACCGGTGATACTGGCATGTGTTTACGCCCCCAACTGGGATAATGCTAAATTCTTCAGTGACGTGTTTTCTCTGCTGCCAGGCTTGAATAGCCACAACTTGGTACTAGGGGGAGATCTGAATGCGGTTCTATGTCCCCTGCTGGACAGATCCAGAACAACACCTGGAATATTGAGTAAATCAGCAGAGACAATTAAGGCTTTTCTCCAGACATATGGAGTGATTGACGCATGGAGGTATAAACACCCAGGGTCTAGGCAATATAGCTTCTTCTCTGCACCACATCAGTCTTACAGCAGGATTGATTATCTTCTCTTGGACAGGAGGCTTCTCCCTTTTCTAAAGTCAAGCGAGTGCGAGAGCATTGTTATTTCAGACCACGGTCCAGTCACTATGACATTGAGCTTTCCAAACAACGAACCCCCGCAACGAATATGGCGGCTGAACGCGCGTCTATTGTCAAATGAAGAGTTTGTTGTTTTTATCAACTCCCAAATTGATTTTTTCACGGAAACAAATGAACATCCAGACACAAGCCACTGTACCTTTTGGGAAGCGATGAAAGCATATTTGCGGGGCCAGATAATTGCCTTTAATTCCGGTTTGAACAAGAGGCGGTCTACACGCCTCAATGAATTGACATCTATATTAAAAGACCTTGACAATAGACACTCAGCCTCACCATCCACTGACTTATATAAGGAGAGAGTTACTTTGCAGACAGAGTTTGATATTTTATCTTCTGGGGTGGTGGAGGAGCTCCACCTTAGATCTCGCCAGGAGTTCTATGAACATGGTGAACGAGCCAGCAAATTGCTTTGCCACCAGCTAAGACAATCTGCTGAGGCCGGACTTATTGCTGAGATTGACACCTCAGATGGAATAACCACAGATCAAAAAGCCATAAACAACCAATTTAAGAAGTTTTATGAGGACCTCTACACCTCTGAGGGGTGTGAGGATGTACAGATGTCTCAGTTTTTTGATAACCTTGAATTACAGACCCTAAGTAATCAGGACAAGTCTGACCTTGATCGTAACTTGTCTGTTGCTGAAATTGATCGCGCCATTAAGAAGATGAAGGGTGGAAAGGCTCCAGGGCCAGATGGCTTCCCAATTGAGTTTTATAAAGCATTTGCTTCCAAGCTAATTCCTATCTTGAAATGTGTATATGCAGAGGCATTGGAACAGGAGTCACTTCCACCCACAATGACACAGGCCACAATCTCAGTTCTCCTCAAAAAAGGAAAAGACCCTCTGAAGTGTGAATCGTATCGGCCGGTCAGTTTACTCTGTTGTGACTATAAGATTTTAACTAGGGCCTTGGCTAGTAGATTGGAGTCGGTTATTCATACGGTGGTACATCCAGACCAAACAGGTTTTATTTTGGAGCGTCAACTCTTTGGTAACGTACGCAGGCTGTTCAATATCATTTACTCCCCAGATGCCCCGCCCACGGCGGAGGTCCTGTTATCGCTTGATGCTCAAAAGGCCTTTGATCGGATTGAATACAAATATCTCTTCACGACCTTGGAGAGGTTTGGGTTCGGGCCCACTTTCCTAACCTGGATCAAGGTTTTGTATGCTTCACCACAGGCCTCGGTTCGCACCAATAAGATGATCTCCAACTATTTTCAAATAGGGAGGGGCACCAGACAGGGTTGTGGACTGAGCCCTCTACTGTTCGATCTCGCCATTGAACCATTGGCGGTCGCTCTGAGGGGCGACTTAGACCTCACCGGTATTGCTAGGGGCGGCCAAATGCATAAACTATCACTTTATGCAGACGATCTGATCCTGTATTTGTCTGACCCTCATATTTCCATTCCGAAAGCATTAGATATTATCTCAAAATTTGGCAGGTTCTCAGGCTACAAAATCAACCTCTCTAAGAGTTTGTTATTCCCTGCTAATGAGTTAGCTCGGAAGATGTCGTTCGGGTCATATCCACTAAAGGTAGTTTCTGATTCTTTCACATACCTGGGAGTGACTGTGACGCGTAGATATGGGGACTTATTCAAGTCGAACTTTAGGCCAGCCCTGGAAAAGGCTAAACAGGACCTTGTTCGTTGGTCAACATTGCCTATATCACTGGCCGGCAGGGTTAACTCAGTTAAGATGACAATTATGCCTAGGTTCCTATTTTTATTTCAAACTGTGCCTGTTTTTATCCCAAAATCCTTCTTTAAAGAGCTAGACAAATCCATCTCAGCCTTTATTTGGAATAAGACCACCCCGCGTATTAGAAAGGCATTTTTGGAAAGACAGAAGGAGGATGGAGGATTGGCACTTCCAAATTTTCTACAATACTATTGGGCGGCGAATATTCATAAGTTGTCATATTGGATGGCTGCGTTATATGGGGGAGGGGGAATGGTATGGGTTGACATGGAGCAACACTCCACTCACCCTGTGTCACTATCCTCACTGATTTGTGCTCCACTTCCACTCAGCAAAAAACGGCTTACAAATAACCCTTTGGTGAGTGGCTCACTCCGTATATGGGCGCAGTTTAGGACACACTTTAAGTATAAAGAAGCCTCATCTTGTCTCCCACTAGTGTCTAATGCGCTTTTTCCACCTTCACTTATGGATACAGCATTTCAATTATGGGCCAGGAAGGGGTTAAAACGGGTGAAGGATATGTTTAAAGAAGGGTCGTTTATGACCTTTGAACAGTTGAGAGAGGAATACGACATTCCTCGCTCACATTTTTTCAGGTACTTACAAGCACGGGATTTTGCCAAGAAATATGTCGCTTCATTTCCTCTACTTCGGGCAGATAGATGGCTTGACGAGTGGCTGGAGGGAGACCCACACCAGAAGGGAATGGTGAGCATGATATATAGCGATATTCAAGAGATGGCATCCCCGTCTCTGGAACGTATTAGGGAGTCATGGTGTAATGATATGGGACTTGAGATCCCGGACAATTCTTGGCAAATGGCAATTAAAAGAATTCATTCTTCTTCTGTCTGCATCAGACATGGGCTACTTCAGTTCAAAGTGCTCCATAGGTTACACTTCTCCAAGAGCAGACTTGCTGAGATTTATCCAGATGTAGATCCGATTTGCTCCAGATGCCACCAGGCTCCAGCCACTCTCTGTCATATGTTCTGGTCGTGCCCATCATTATCACAATTCTGGCTTTCTGTTTTTGAGACCTTCTCTTACATCTGTGACAAAGAGATCAGTCCTAACCCCTTCATTGCTGTGTTTGGGGTGGTCCCTGGTGAAATGACGGCATCAGTCGTCCAATCCGACGCCATAGCCTTCTCCTCCCTATTGGCCCGACGCCTTATTCTGTTCAATTGGAAATCAGCTATTCCCCCATCACATCGACGCTGGGTCGGAGATGTGATGGCACACCTAAAACTCGAGAAGCTCAAATATTCCACCAGGGGCTCCGCCCAGAAATTCTATAAGGTCTGGCAGCCATTTTTGGACTATTTTAAGCAAAAATTCCCGGCTGAGGATGTTCAGGTGTAGGACAGCTGTCTAATAGTTAAATTCTTGTATGGCAGGTGACGATCTGTTTGAGAACATTGTAATGTAATGCAATATGATATAACCTTTATATTTTTATCTTACGTTATTGTGTGTCTGTTTTGGTCCTGTATTTCAGTCTTTTTTATTTACTTATTTTCCCAAGGCGTTCTTAATGTATTGTATGCTTATGTGTAGTCTAGTGGTGTATATATGTATGTTGCTATGTCTTGTGTGTAAAAAAAACCAATAAAAACAATTTAATAATAATAATAAAAAGTGAATTGGCAGTTGGCCATTACTAGTAGGCCTCATTGTACAGTTGAGTTACGTATGACTAGGCTCTGGGCGTGGAGAATAAAGAGGACTTATCATGGTTGTTGTGCAAATCAGGAGGTCACCCTTCAGGGCAGGGAGGGTGTGCCGTCGGATAATTAGAATTTGTTTTTATAAGGGACCTTTTAAGATGACCCTTTGTTTTTTGATCTGCTTGATCTATTTCAGCCTAATTGCTGAGGCATGTTGAGGAGTGCTGGAAACATTTACTGTTCTCATGTGAAAACCGGTTACATTTATGGTCAATGAAACCTATTCAAAACCCAGTTACGTTGCACATACAGATGCATAGGTGTCAATTAGGAAATCAACTAATGGACCTAATAAAGTAAGAAGAAAATAAGATGTTGTGTAAAACTGTAAATGTGTGTGTTGCGTGCTGAATGCGCCTGTCAGAGGGCTGATGTATGGCAGGACAGATGCATTGAGGGCTGGGTTATGTGACTGAGGTAAGTTGGCAGGCGGGGTAGAGAGGAGAGACAACACAGAGGGAGAGAGGAGCCGAGCAGGCATGCAAGCTATGTGATGATTATCAGAAAACACAGGGCCTGTCTGTTCTCTGCCCCGACTGGGGTGTCACAAGCTGGGGTGGGGGGCCTGGGGGGGCCGAGGCACAGGGCTGGGTCATTGCGCAGGTGTGCAGGGCGGTGGAGGAACAGGGGTGGGGGGCACAGCGCCAAAGGAGAAGTGGAAAGGTGGGAACTCAAACTAATCTCTGGTAAAGTAGAAGCAGGAAGATTCAAAGGGGAGTTGAAGTTAGCCTGGGCCCCAGGCTTACTTATCTGCGAAAAGAAAAGCCTGGTCACAACCTAAGGCAGAGAAGCTATCGGCGGATGTATCCTCCGGAACATCTATCAAATGTATTTCCCCCGGATTCCCCCGGGCGATACTTCCGCTAAAATCCCGCAACTTCCGCCCAAACAAATGATAGTCTCTACAGCGTAGGTCTTGCCCATAGTGAGTTGAAGTTGAGATCAAAGATGTTTACGGTTGGATAGAGCTAAATAGAATATTGATACCGTAAATAGACAGGAAGGTGGGTATGGGGGGGATTGGTGATAAGCCGAGTGACCTCGAGCTATAGCATACATATTGCATACATAAATACAATGCTGAGATGAGAAAAGAGGTCAGAATAAGTGGATGAGAGAAGCGGCCATCCTCATTAGCCTTCTATACACTAGACACTGGGAGTGAGCGTGCCTCCCAGCATTAGATGGTGTAGTTGGATGTCAATATGGAAACAGCGCCGTATCAGAGGGGTCTGGGACGGATCAATGGAGAACCGAGGTGTGTGTAACTGGAGCGCTGTGACCCTCCTCTGACCCCTCATCAGCAGGACACACACACACACACACACACTCCATCACCTGTGCTCCTACAGACCCTCACATGATGCATGCACACACACACATGCACGCATGCCTTGACCTCTCACACCCCACCAATATATTGTCATACCAGCTCTGTGTTTATTTCTGTTTAGTTTTTTTTTTCCTCTCTCTTTTTAATTTTCGTTTTATTTGTATTTCTTCATTTCTTTCATTTATTTTTTTCCTTTCCATGGCAGGCTACACGTCAAGTGTACGGATAGATGATAAAGACAAAAAGAAAAGAAGAAAAGTCCTGTAAATTTTAAGATGCAAAAAATGTAATAAAAAACATTGTTTGCATTTCAGGTTTCAGGCTGTCACGGTACAAGCCCAACAACGGGAGGATTAAGACATGAAATGACTGCAGAAAGATGAGTGCATCACAGAGCGTGTGGGCTCTAACTCTTTATTTACATGTAGGAAGGGGGGCTGAAGCCATTGTAGTCCATTGTGCTGCTCTGCCGTTCAGTGACTTCTGGTAAGGAGAGAGGCTGTGGGCGTGCAGGGAGACTTCTCGCTAAGGGAAGTGGTGGGTTTTCTTTGCGGTCTCGTTTTTAGCCCTCTCTGTTGAGAAATGGACGAACGGTACTTTCATTTTGAGCCGAGAGGCTTGCAATTACACTCTGTGGCGCGTCACGTGACTGAGAGATGGCTTCTTACTGCACCGGGAGGGCCTCCAAGGCTGATATGCCAGGAATGAAAAATAAAGATTCACCCCCTTCCCCCCGCCACACACATTCGTATACACACACAAAGACCTCCCCCTCGCACACATGCATGCAAACACATACACATACACACTACACACACAGACACACAGTCGGAAGCTTGCCCTCTGTCTGTATGGCTTCCAGGCCCATTATGTGCATGCAGGTCTCGTCTTTGCATTTATCAATCTCACAATATAATGAATACCTCGCAATGGAGTGAATGGGTTTGCCAATAATGCTCCAAACGTACTTCTTGGGCAAACCTGGTCCAAGCGGTAATGCTGATATTGTTCTCTGTTGTGTTTGGTCCATTGAAATGGAGATCAATATCAAAAGACAATAGACGACCAGCAGCATCAAATGAAAAAACAGGCACTCGTTTAATTGCAGTCATTCGTGATTAATCCTGACCTGTGTGTGAGTGCGTGCGTGCGTGAGTGCGTGCGTGCGTGCGCGCTATTCCACTTTGTTTCAAAGTGCTTGTTTTTTTTCCTTCTACCGACAGGCAGCTGGTCTTTTTCTGGTCAAGGAGGACGTTGATGAATGGCTGTGAGGATAGCCAGAGAAGCACAATTAAGATTCCATCAGGATAAAGGTAATGGTAAATTATTTACATTAACAAGAAGGCTCAGCTCACCCAAACATTCCACTACGAATGGAGACAAAAAAAACCTGTCCTATACCTCTGTAAGCTCAAGGAGCAAGAGCTGGCTTCTGTAAATGGTGTGCTTTTTTAATTAATGAGCCAAGACCAAGACTGTGCGTGCGTGTGTGTGTGCGTGCGTGCGTGCGTGCGTGCGTGCGTGCGTGCGTGCGTGTGTGCGTGCGTGTGCGTAGTCGTACACGCCTGTGTGTGTGTGTGTGTACTGTATGCTGGAGAGGCTGAGTTAGGGGAATAGAGGAATGATGGAGGTGCATAGTAAGGGATAGGGTTCAGGGGGGTTTCCAGGTTGTTTGCCTTTATTGTGTATGATTGATGTACATGAATTCCACAATTGGCATTATATTTCCTCCATTTTATGTAGTTATGGACGTTTGTATGATTAGAATGAAATAAAGTGGAATGTGAAGTGCGGTTTGGAGAAGGAAGGTGTCTCTACTTGACAGAGATTTGAGAGCAGAGTTAAGGAGTTGCACGGGAGGAAAGCAAACACGTCTGAGCGAAAAGTGACGTGGTGGAAAAATATCTGAAATGCTGAATATGAAACATTGATTTTGGACGGGGTTTGTTTGACAGCTTCCAAAACAAACTTTTCCATTCAAGTGACATTTAGATAACATTTCCAAATGGACAATACGCCTTACAATTAGGTTTGTTTGGAATGTATACATGCAAACATTTACGCGCTTCCTCGAATTTCTTGCATGGGCCGTCAACTTTTGTTTGTGTTAGAGTTTCTTTTCCCCCCCTTTTTTCAGCATCCAGGCTAGTCTGTGTGGTTAACAAAAAAAAGTAGGGAATGGGGCGAGGAGCAAATCACATGTCAAGAAGTCCTCTGATACTATCTGACAGCCCAATCATCGCTGACATTCATCTGAAAATACAATAGTCACATTCCTTTTCAAACTATTCTGTGCTCAACTAATGTTTTGGAAAAGGGTGCAATGCCTCTGTAAAGTTATGTTGAGAGTATAGTAGACCCTGGTTTGAAATGATTAATTTTTTTATGTTTTGTTTTTTGTGGTGGTATGGGGGATACCGGTAACTGGGTGTGAGACAGGAGGAGCACAGAGAATGAGAGGGCCAGAGTATGATGGAGTGTGGGTGGGAGAGGATACGTTTTGACAAAGTTCCTCATTTTTCACAAATAATCGCTCGTTCCCATCAGGGAGGCAGTCAGCGTGACACTCTGGGCTGCTGAGAAGAGGAAAAAAATACGTCTTCCTTTCATGGTTTCTCTTTCTGTCTATCTGTTTAACTCTGGCTTTCTTTACCTCCCTCCCAGACTGTAGTTCCCTCTGGTGCTTGCAACCTTTGGCTGCTAACGAGGGGGTGTGGCTGTCACTGGAGGCGTTGGGGCTAAATTACCATATTAATTAGCTCCTCCTTTGACCGACAAACACAGAACTGAAATGTCACCACGCTCTCATCGGCCAGAGGAAACACAATTAGAGGAAGTCATTATTGTTTTAGCAATGCCTTGTGTTTCCCTAGCGCCTAGCCGGTCCCTTATCTGACTCCTCCCTCTCTCTCTCTCTTGCTGTCTGTCTCTTTCTCACTCCATTTTGTGTGCACTTCAAAACGGTTCTAGTCTTTGTAGTCTGTAAAGTCCATGATCCTTTCACTTGTATGTGCTGTTGCCAGTCTCATAGTCATGCGGGTTGACGCTGGCTGGTCACTTCCACGTTTTGTTGTGTCATGGAACACCTCCCTAACAGAGCAGGCTGTGGCCCTCCCCTCCCTTCACACGTTTTAGTAGAGCAGTGATATATTGAATGAAAGTGTGTATTCACTGTTTTTTGTTAAAATTAAAATAATTAATTTGTGTGTGTGTGTGTGTGTGTGTGTGTGTGTGTGTGTGTGTGTGTGTGTGTGTGTGTGTGTGTGTGTGTGTGTGTGTGTGTGTGTGTGTGTGTGTGTGTGTGTGTGTGTGTGTGTGTGTGTGTGTGTGTGTGTGTGTGTGTGTGTGTGTGTGTCCGACTCCAGAGCTTATCTCGCAAACCGCGGGACCAATCAACGCCACACCTTTGATGCAGACAGCGAGTGTAGGCCAAGGAAGACGCAGGTCTGCATGGTAACGGGATACCAGCCCGCTTTACGTTTTGGCCTGTAACTCCTGAACAGTTGCGCATACAATTGCATAATTCTATCTTCACCAAATTAGCGTAATTTAATTTCGGTGTAAAGTTTTACACTTTAATCTTTTCACACTGTGCAGTTTAGTAATGCTGTAGGGATGCTTATCTTAGAACGGTGTGCTGTTATTAAATCAAGCACTGTGCTTTTCCAGAGAATAGGCATCCCATTGTCTTTCTGCTATAGCATGCTATCCACACACACACACACACACACACACACACACACACACACAGACACAATAGGAACTGTTGTTGACAACCAGCTACTGTTATTGCATTAAATAACATCTTGCCATCTTCGAAAGCATCATATATTTATGTTTCCCACGAATGTCTCTAGTAGATGGATGCTGTTGACATTATCACTATCACTTATTTACAGTGCAGCAATGTACTGCTAACATAACCTTTGATACTGACGATGTTGAAATTGGAGATCATATCCACAATGCTCACAGTCACCCAAGTCAGGCAGCAGCGCTGAATCAATCAAAAAGGACCTGAAATGGAGTAGAAAGGTGTGCTCAGTAGAGTGCAAATCATGTGATGGCATTTTACAATGTTTTAGGACAGTGGTTCTCAGCCTGTGGGCCGGGGCCCACTGGTGGGCAGCAAATGCATTGCAAGTGCGCCCCCAAATAATTCGCAAAACATTAAATATAATTTATTATTATTATATGTATTATTTCATTTGTGATGGTTGTTATATCTCCTGTAGTGAGTTTTGTGCCCATATGTGATCTGAACGTGACACACCAGAAACTAAGTCACTGACAAATATATTACATACAGAGCCTTCAGACTTGAGATGGAGACACAGGAGCGGTGTAGTTGGCTAACCCTTGGCCATGCACAAGAAATAGGAAGAGGTCAAAATAAAAAAAACACTGAAACCCGCTATTTCGACGCATCACCATTCTGACACTCGATCATTACAAATACTGTCCCTAACCATAACCGCACACGGAAGTCTGTTGGAATGGCGGTTCGTCGGAACGCCAATTGACAGGAGTTTGCCAGTGCTAGTCCGTACTAGTAATAATACCGCTTTGTTTTCGCTGTACATTAAATATATTTGTTGAAAATAGCTGAGCTTGTAGATCAGCAATTTTCGTTCTACCCAGATGCTGGGGTTTAAGTGGTTAAAATTATGCAATCAACACAAAATACACAACTAAAGCATAAAAACAAGAAACAAGACAACCACAGTGTCCTTATTGACAAACCGTTCAATTCGGTTACACACCGGCATTCCGGAGCCCGCTTTTCCGACGCATCGCCATTCCAACTCGCCGCATTACTAGTAGGCTACCAACCCTAACCGCACGTAGAAGCCACGTAGTCGGAATGGAGGTGTGTCGGAATGCCACTCCTTGAGTGTCCTTGAGTTACACTTCAATGTTAGACGCACAGCAATTAAACACATGTCAGCACTTGGCCTTTGTTGGTATTTCTCAGGGTTTGACCCTCCCTATCTAAGGCACCTCTGATGGCAGAAACTATTGTTCCCCACCTTATGCATAGCCATGGGAACTCCCTAGAGAAAACACACTCCAGGGGACAATTAAGGAGAGACTGTGAGAGTTGACAGGCAACCGAAAGCACCTTGATCCTGGAGAGAGAGAGGCGAGGCACAGTGCTGATGAGATGAAACGGAAGCAAAAAAAACATGTAGGGACAGATCTGTTGTCCAATATGTGATCGATTCCATCTTCACTGCCATAAGAAAGTGTAACTAAATCTAACTAAATCATGATCTTGATGGCATAAAAAGTGAGCACAAATAGTGTGTCCCAATTATGTTCATGGGTGCCACTGCAGCTAAAGGGTAGCCCCACAGTCATCAACTTCCCCTATTGAATTCATGATTATGTGTATTGTAGTTTAAGCAGCTGATGAATAAGTAGTTGCAGGGAGAGCATGACACTTACATCTCCTCGTGTGAAGTTCTGACCCAGTGGGTATCTGTATTCCG
Organism: Electrona antarctica; assembly: GCF_951216825.1. NCBI lineage: Eukaryota > Metazoa > Chordata > Actinopteri > Myctophiformes > Myctophidae > Electrona > Electrona antarctica. The sequence continues at coordinate 18,678,665 of NC_136812.1, forward strand.
CTGGCCAGAGTGCTCTGATCATTTCTTAACCAAAGATGCTTTCCATATATGGGACATTCTTTACTGGCAGTCGGATGGATTGTGGCTGGAGGCAACATGAACATCAGACACTGTGTGTGTGTGTGTGTGTGTGTGTGTGTGTGTGTGTGTGTGTGTGTGTGTGTGTGTGTGTGTGTGTGTGTGTGTGTGTGTGTGTGTGTGTGTGTGTGTGTGTGTGTGTGTGTGTGTGTGTGTGTGTGTGTGTGTGTGTGTGTGTGTGTGTGTGTGTGTGTGTGTGTGCTTGTAATTGACCAAATGAATACCATATTCTGATGATGAACATGATGAGTAGTACCACTGAGAAGCAATTTGACCTCAATCTCATCCTGACCTGTCTTGTCCTATCCTTTCCTGTCTCATCTTGTCTTATACCTTTCCCTGTCTTATCCTGTCCTATCTGATCCTATTCCTGTCCTGTCCTGGCCCGTCTTGTCCCATCCTATTCTTTCATATCATCTCCTCTCCTGTCCTGTCCTCTCCTCTTTGGTTCAATGATCAGTAACCTAATCTCCTGGTTCAGAGAGGCTCTTTCCCTCAGCCGCTCTGATAGAACAGGATGTGACTGATCTGATAATAGAACCCCTAGGCCTAGTGGATCAGAATGGCTATTTTGTATGTATTGCTGCAGTATTTAAAAACATACATGTACACCGATACAACTAGAAAATTGCCATAATTGGAGCACAGTTCTCCACCAGGCCGGGTTGCCCACAACATTTGCAAGTCAGTCTGAGTCATAGCCTAGTCTCCCTGTTTCCCAAAGACTCGTTCGCGACTCACGACCGACGGGTGGGTTGTGGGAGATCTCAATTGGGTTGCCTCCAATTATCTTTTTTTATTTTTTTGGGGGGGCCAGCATTGGTTGGCCCGGTGTGTCAAGTGGCCAGTTCAGGCCTGGTTCTAGATATGTATATCATCTGAATATCCTCTGCTAAAGCAAGCTACTTTTACAACCAAATACACGTGTGAATTAGGATTTTCTGTGTTTACGCAAGTACAGACAATATTGGGAATTGGGTTTCCTGGTTTTTCATCTTAAAAAAATCACACCCGTGTGAAGTGAGGGGCGCTCTCTCTCTCACACATTTATGTGATTAGTTAGCGTCTACATATGACATAAATGTTCCCTTCATTGTCAATTGTCAATATCATTTATCATGTTATATACATGTACAACAATACATTGTTTTTTTTTCTCTGTTTATCATGTATATTATTTGTAGTTGGTAAGGGTAAGCTAATTAGCTTCAGCCTACACCTTTTTTGGTCAAAACAATGTATCTTTATTTATATACTGTTTCATTCTGTACATGAACTGAAGACCAAAATAAAACATTGAAAGTGAAGTGAAGTGAATGACATTTAATGTTTGTGTTGCCACAAAGTTAAGTCATATTTGCAGACATTTGACCTAATTTGTCAATGGAAAATATTGAGACGTGTGGGGACAAAATCTACGTCATATTTGAGGCACATATGACCTAATTTCTCCTTTCATTGAACTGAAATTCTGTGATTGGATAGCCGATTTGCTCATCTACATATGACGTACATTTTCCCTTCATTGTCATTTAATGTTTGTGTTGGCAAAAATGTACGTTATATTTGGCGGACATTTGACCTAATTTCTCCTTTCATTGTGAATGGCAAATATTGAGACGTGTGGGAACAAAAGTTGTATATAGGAACCACTGGCCTAGATGCTATCGGTATATGAAAATCAGACCTGTCTGAACTGAGTACTGTACTGTACTGTACTGTACTGTACTGTACTGTACTGTACTGTACAAGCCCTCCTCCCTGGCCTGTGTGTGTGTGTGTGGGCTGCTAAAAACTTAGCTTCCCGGCCTGGGCCGTGGCTCAGCGGTCCAGGCACCAATTGGCTGGTAATCCAAGACTCCCGATCCCGACGGCCTTTACTGCATGTCACCCCCCATCTCTCTCCCCATTTCCCGTCAGCCTACTGTCTGTCCCTCCATAACATTTTTAAAAAAAAAAGAAAAAAAAAAGGTGAAAAACAAAACAAAAACGTAGCTTCCCATCATGCACCTGCATGTGCACAGTGTGAAGCTCAACAGCGCCACTTTGTCACCTGTTGGTACCCTACAGACAGACAGACAGACAGACAGACAGACAGACCTTAAACATAGGGACACACATTGCTGTGCATTGGAGTGGCTGCACCACTCAAATTCTGACTGATACATCTTGATTACGTGACTCAGACAGAGATAATGTGTACCGCAAACATCGGACAATCCTGACACAAATCAAACCCTCAAACCCGCAAACAGGAATCCAGGGGGTTTGCGAGATTGGGAATAATGACATCATTGCACGTGATTCATAAAACATTGGTTATTATACGTAACGTAACCCAATCTCTCAAGAACAGATTCCAAGCTACTATACTGAATCCTTCGGCAGGGGCATTCAGAAAGTGTATAAATTGTTGTTAGTGGTAATGAAAACATAGGCGTCCCACCAGAAGAGGAGAGGCTAAGACGGAGCAAACGGGCAACATTCTGCTATCGACATTCTGTTTGGCACTGCCCCCCAGACTCTGAGGCAAATTCAACGCTGTTCATTATTAAATGAGTTCACATGTGTGCGATTATGCATAATTGTATGCGTGCGTGCGTGCGTGCGTGTGTATGTATGCAGTGCTCTGACTCTCCAGGGGGTGCCTCCTCTTAGGCCCACTGGCTTGAGTGGTAAGAACTGGGTCAGACCCACTGTGCCGAGTGGTTAGAGCAGAGCGGTGACAGGTCTGTGGAGGAGGAAGAGGTAAGAACAAAGGCCCTGAGAGATACAGAGGAGATATCTAGAGCCATGCCAGCTTTTTGGCTCCAATGCCGATCCCCATTTTGGAGACTTCTAGTCCTAGACCACAGATTACTGATATTTTTCTGTTGTTTTTTTAAACAAAAAGAAAAGTGTAACTTACAAGCAAACAAATACATAAAAAAATAAATATATATATATATATATATATATATATACATACATATATATATATATATATATATATATATATATATATATATATATATATATATATATATATATATATATATATAAATGTGCAGAATCTCTGCTGCGTGTCGCTGTCGCGCATATATGTGGTGGTCCGTCCGACCGATGGACTCCGCTGAGGACACGTAGGAGTGATGCGCCGAGTGGGAAGTTGTTTCGGTTCGGTCGATGGTCGTGACAGAAACGCTGCATCAATGCAAATATCAATGTTCTACAAAAAAAAACTAATAATGGAGATCTATCGGCCAAACTAATATTATATCAGTTGGCTAGAGATATCACACACAACAGTCAAGAAACAAGCTATCCGTATAATATGGTGTATCGTGCAGCATGTATACATTGCGCCGTGTAGGCGGAATGAGCAATGGGCTAATCACATGTGCTGTTTGGTGAGCGTTCAGTATGGGGTGAGAGAGAGGCTGTGCACGGAATATAGGAAGACGTGCGACGGTATAACCTTGAATCTCACGTTTGTGCCTCTGCACTTTAATTTAGATGGTCTCATTTTGATGTGTTTTGAAGGACCGTCAAGCGGCTCGGTGAATAAAACCCTCTGGAGTATCTATGCTATGGTGCATTAACACAGACAAATGTCTCTGAAAACACTTTCAGGACCAACGAGAGGTGGAAATGTAAATTTTAGGGGAACGTTTTAAAGTATTGTGCCGTTCTGTGAGTGCCATTGAGCAGGAACATACCAAATCACTTTCAGGTTTTTTAGCCAGCGCTGATTTTGACGACTGTATAATAAATACTTTTACTCCATTATTATTATTATTATTATTATTAAGAGCCATCATTCATACTCTATTACATATTCATACATAAAATCATGGTGAATTTAATACAGAGTTGTTCTATTTCTTTCTTTGATTTTGTTTGCACATTGGTGTTTGCCTCCTTCATTCTCCTCTCTCCCTTTCTTAATAGAAGATGCCTTCAGAAGTGTTCTCTCACGGGAAGAATGCGACAGATCCCACATTGTTCATTGTTGTTTGCCTCTCCTTGAAAAGAAAGGCAGAGAAACTTCACAATGGTGTGGGCTGGAAGAGGAAAAATGGAATTACAAAGCTCACATTTTCACCCTCTTTGATCTGGCGTGTTAAGAGTGATTTCTTTTGGTGTGTTGGTGTTTTGAGTAGGGAGAGCTGAAAATGTTTGCATCAGTGTGTCATGACAGAATGTGTGGGGACGGAGAGAGAGAGAGGGATGAGAGAGAGGGGGGGGGGGGGGGCTTAATGAAAAAAAGGGATATGGGGAACATGAGAGAAAAGGAGAGTGAGAGAGAAGGGGGGGGGGGGGGGGGGGCTGTCCTTGAGGGTTTGGAGGATGAGTAAAGAGAAGAGAGGAGTCACTCCATGCAGGGAGAGTGGGCTGTTTATTTACTGCGCAGCAGCCTTCCACCTCCAGGGCCTTCCAAGGGAGCTTGTCCCCGTCCTTACCCCAGTCCATGTGCCTCCCCTCGGGCTAAACACTTCAACACAGTGTGCTCAGCCAGCCTCCACTCAGACACAAAAAGAAGGGAGTTATGGTGGGAGAGACCCAGAGAGAGAGAGAGAGGCACTGTCCTTCCATATACCCCTGAGCTGTGTTCTCTTCTTCCATCATCTGGTGCTGAAAATGGGGGAAACCACGCAGCGCCTCTGCCACACCACTGAGCGCAGCAAGCAAGACTCCCGAGGCCTAAAGAAGTGCTTATTAAATCCCAGGCAGACTAGCAATTGCACTGTGCAGCCAGTCAAAATAAGAAATTGTTTGTTGTTGGTTTATTCACCCTGCCTCCCTCTCATTTCACATGCTTTTTTAACCTCCTCCAAATCAGCCTGAACTTTCTGTTTTCTCTGTTACCCCCAACCCCCCCCCCCCCCCCCCCCCCCCCCCTCCCACCACACACACACACACACACACACACACACACACCCTCTTTCCGACTTTTCGTCTTTCTGTTTGTGAGAAATTATTAATGGTTAAAGCAACATCAGAACATGACAGCCAGGCGGAGACATTTTAGGGGGTGATGGTAGGAGGCTGCACCGGAGGGGTGCCAGGAGGAGAGCCAATCAGAGACAGAGAAAGACAGACAGACACAAACGGAAAATCTAATGGAACTGAGAAGAGACACAGAAGAAGGGGAAAAAAACAAAAAACAGCGAGCCAGGGGGAAAGAGAGACACTGAGGGAAAGCCATTTTCAAATAGTGATGGATATATCGAGATAGAGAGAGAGAGGGAGAGAGGGAGGGGGAGTGAGGGAGAGCGAGAGAGAGAGAGAGAGGCGGGGATAGATTTGGGAGTATATGCTCCGAGCAGCAGATTGTGGGGGCGCATGTTGTCGAGGTGGCTTGGGTCCCTGGTGTCCTCCTGTTTCATGGCTCTCACAGCCTGTCAGTGAAAACAGCCCAGCCATGTAGACAGCTGAGCTCAGGACTCAGGAGGCTGCGGGGGCGAGAGGAGAGGAGCACGTTTCCATTTTGTTACCCATCTTCATCACTGCCCCCTTTACTGTTCATTGTACACGTACACATTGTATGCATTTGTGTGTATTTGTACATGTCAACAATCAATCCATGTAGAATGAAATCTCTCTTACCATGTCTGTGTTACATGTCGACCCACACAACCACATGCATGTTGACGGTGGGAATATTAGCGGTTGGAGGTAGACATGGGGAAAGACGAGAGAGATGGATGCATTGTGAGTTGAGTTTAGGCTGGGCAAGTTGGCCGCCATTTCCACAAGCCTTAGAACAGTCACAGCTTCACCACAATGATTATGTTATATAGTACCCAAAAAGTATACTAGCCGCAGGCTAGTATGGGGTTTCATTTTACAACCTACAACGAATACATCTCCTCATCTGAGGACATGAAAGAATATGACAGCTTGTCATCCCGAGCATCTCCATGAGTTGGTCCCTTTTGCATTTTTTTCCGTGTCACATGTCCTCCACACATCACGGGAGATCATATAGATCAATGTTCTCTCCTTTTAAAGCACACGCCTTGCCCCTGAGGCAACCCTAACAGGCCTCCACTCTCCATCCCTAATGCACGTTTCTGGCCACCCCCCTGAATGTCCCTCCACCTCCTTCCCCAGTTACTCCTAGGCCTTCCTGCCATCATTGCCTTGTTTATGAGCCTCTCTCCTGGAAGGACAGGTTAATAGAGGCCCTGGCTCAACTCAGGCCCGTCGTCTGGTTCCTATTCAGTCCCTAATAAGACATTTCATCTCCTGTCCTGCTGGCCAGCGGCGATACTCCCTCAAAAAGCAGTCGACTGTGTGTGTGTGTGTGTGTGTGTGTGTGTGTGTGTGTGTGTGTGTGTGTGTGTGTGTGTGTGTGTGTGTGTGTGTGTGTGTGTGTGTGTGTGTGTGTGTGTGTGTGTGTGTGTGTGTGCGTGTGCGCGTGCGTGTGCGCGTGCGTGCGTGCGTGCATGCATGAATGTGAGCATGCCTTGGCTTAGGCCCACAATTAAAGTGAGGGGAATGAACCAAGGAAAGCAGCTCCAAGCACACAAGGTTACGCTGTAAATCACCACCCAAGGACACAATAACAACCTCTTGAAAACACTGGGACACAAGCACTGTGATCTTTTTACTGGGGGACGAATGAAAGGCAGGAACTGGAGGAATGGGGAGTGAAGCTGGAGCTTTAATGCCTTGGCTTTAGGTGGTTTAAATCACCTTGACTGGACGGAGCTCTAAAAGTGAGTCCAACTCCCCGCCGTTCGCCGAGTCCACAGAGAGATCATGTCCAGTAAACGATGTCCGCCTCGCCCTCTGGAACCCCGGGAGGGAGAGGAAACAGGGCGTCCTTGGGGCTTCACCTTTGACCCGCTCTCCCTGTTGAAATATGGACCCTGCCCTGTGGTATAGGCTTGTTTGAACAGGAGTCCCTAATGGGCAAGGGAGTGTGTATGTGTTTCCTTTGGTCTTTTTTTTGCACTTATGTGCATGGCTCAGGAGTACCAAGAATGTATCAATGGAGTTGAACTGTAGTTGATTACCTAACTTTGTTGTAACATCTTTAGAGAGAGAGAGAGAGATGAATTTAAAGTGATGAAACATAATACGTTGCATCCATGATGCGTTGTGAGCTTGTCATTTATACTTAACCTTATTAGTCATTATAATGTACGTTATAATGCGTTATGATTTGTTGAATATGAGTTGTTGTAAAGTATTTATACAGTGTTTATGAGCAGTTTAATGTATTATAGTATAGTATTATATGTATGTTTATAATACATTAGATAAGGGCTCCATAGCAAGTGTTAACTGAATTTCCTATAGCTGTAGCTATAAGTAATGTGCCTATTTGCTGGTGGCCATGCCTCCTTGTGGTTTTGAAACCAGATAGACGTTATATGTAGGCCTACTTTAGTGTAATAGCAGCATATTGCTGGTTTTAACTTTTTTTTAAAAAAATTGACATGCTAATAGGCGTCATATGACGCATTGGTGTGGTCTCTTCTCTGCCTTTAATAAAATAAATACAGTATATATGTGCATTAAAGCAATTTTTCCGAGTATGCCTAATTGGTTACCTTACCTATTAAAAATGCAAAGGAAGAGTATCCTACAGACGGTCTGGAAATCTTTAATCGGTAGGTTGAAACAACCTTTTAAACAGTTTTTACTTTTTAGCCAACCTGCACTGAATTTAAAATAGTGTCACATGGAATGTGCCTCCATGTTGAGCCATCTGCTGCAGTCTATAAGATAGGCAGAACAAAAATGATATGTCAAAACTATAACATGTATGGCGTTGGGCGATCAACTGTAAAGTATCCATGCCGACACAGGTCAGCATATAATTAAACTGAGTAGGTTTAAATGCGATCAAGCCAACGGTGCCGGAGATTAGCTGTCCACAGATGGACGGACGGACACACGGACGGAAGGACGGACACACACACGGACAGACGGACGGACAGAGTGCAAAACGTACTCTCTCCCCATGCCTTCGGCCTGGTGAAGACAATGAGATGCAGCTGCTCCACATTTTAGCCATTTCTCAACAGCAAGCACATTTCTGCCTTAATGTCACCAGTGGTGGACAAAGTACTCAGTTGTTTTACTTAAGTCAAAGGATTATGCAGAATGTCCCATTTCACAAGTTTTCAAATGTATAATCTTTTGAAAATAGCAGATCTACAAGCTCACAGTGCATCGCATCGCTTATAGATCGTCCATTTTGCATGGCCAAAATGTATAGGGCTGAAGTACAATATTTGCCTCTGAGATGTAGCGGAGTAGAAGTAAAAGTAGGCCACTGAAAACTGGAAATACTCCAGTAAAGTTAAAACATATCTCAAAATTGTAAAAAAAAAAAAAAAAAAAACTACAGTACTTAGTAAGTTACTTTTTCCCCTACTAAGTTACTTAGTAATGTTCTTAGTTACACCACTGAATATTTGTCACACGTTGTGGATAATGTATGTGTGCATGACAGATTGCAAAGGGATACAGCCATTATTAATCAAAATTAAAATATGCCTTGACTGGATCCCTAGTGCATTGGAATGAAATTGCTTTGCTGTCTCCGCTGTATTTCACACGACCATTTGTTTGTTAAGAACATGAGCTATATTTACCTGAACAGCCTGTAATCAACCATGTGATTATTAAATCCAATTTAAGTGTCTATAGGTGACAATAACTTTTATGTCCGTGAGTAGTAAATATTCAGACTGCATCTTTATGTGTTGACTTTCAGAGTGCTTCCTCACCGCAGAGCCTAAAACCAATACCTGAATACCTACATCATTAAGCCCTCCCACATTTTGCTTAGCATCCATTATGAACCATGTCACGGTTCTATGGTGCAGTGGAAAAGGGGCCTCGTGTGCATGCACCATCACTAACAGAGATATGCGGTAAGGGGTAAGAGTACGTGAGCAGAGTTAACTGTACACGGAGCAGGCTGCATGGTGTCTTGATAAATGAGCGTACAAAAAGGACCTGTGCGTAATACCAGTTGCACTATTCATTCATACTCCATGAGTTGCTTTGGCACATGATCCATCAGCAAATGCACAATGACCTTTACAATACCACTGCGTGGCTATTCCTTCTGGGATTTCGATAAAGCAAGATTTATGACGTGAAACAGTTGTTTATGGAGTTGAACTGTGACATTTGGTGGGAATCTAAGAGGGGAATATTTTGCCGCGGAACAGTGAAGTGAGCATTAAGTCAACGGAGCATGGCCACGGTAAAGCTCCACTGATCTGCTCTATTCCTCCTTCCTCTGTGACCAAAGTGCTTAAGTTTCTATATATCACTTCTCCACACATGCCTCAGTTCTTGTACTGTATGTCTGTGGGCAGTAATTACATTGCTCTTGGCCCTGCAAGATGGGTTGTTTGGACACACACGTTCCTGCTAACATGACAATGCCGAAACCTGAACTTAAAGGACAAAAACCACCTCAGTAGGATTGTAAGAACGGCATCAAAGATAGCCGGAGTAAATTTCTGTAGCCTGGATCAAGTATTTCAAAGACAGGTGCTTAAGAAAGCCAAGTCCATTTGTACGGACAACTCTCATCCCCTCAGCTCTGAATACAGGCTGCTCCCTTCTGGCCTTTGCCTAAAGGTCCCAGGGGACACAAGTAAGATATAAATTGTCCTTCGTGCCTGTATCTATCCATGCTTTAGTTTAAATGCTGATAGGAGGAGGAGGTAACTTTGTCACCTCTTGTGTTATGAATTCCAATGCTATACTCGTACCTTGAACTGCCATCCTGATTTGATTGTTTTCTATGTGTACCACATGCTTTTTTACTGTGTTCTATGTGATTCATGTTGTCTGCCTGTTATGATGCTTTGCTGTACACCAAATCGCCCTTCGGGGACAAACAAATAAATGAACCTGAACCTGGATGGACAGTGTGTTTCCGTTACAGAGAGGAGGGCAAAGTTGGGAGAATTCTTCTTACTTTGTAACAACTACTAGAAAAACATCACAGAGCTCCTATTGGAACGTGTTTGATCAACTAAAAAAGCTAATGTATTCACTCCACAATAAATATGTGCATATATATACAAAATGCCTGGTAATGTAGGTGATATACAATAGTATGGCATCGTACCATAATTATTTGCTAGTTGTAATAACACTGGTAAGGGTGTATAAGTTGACTTTATGAAACTGGTCTCTAGTCTAGAACACACAAGCAGTATCAGGGGCGGCCTTAGGAATCTGGAGGCCCGTTTCAAGACCAAATATGAGGCCCCCATACATTACAGTATATACTGTACCTATGACATAATTATTCTGTTGATACAGGTGTATTGATACAAATAGTTTTGACTGTTCAATATTGCGCGCAGCCATTACTCTCGACAGTGTCTCCCCTTTACCTCCCAATGCCGCACATTTTACCCAGGTTATTAACAGGAAATAGGTTTAACTTATCATGGGAGAGAGCAAGGCAGCGCGTGAGCGAGAGAGAGAGGGCCAAGAGTGGCGTGGGGGTTGACTGACGCCTGATGCTGACAGTCAGTTGGAGCTTGGAGGCCCCCCTGAGGGTGGAGGCCTGTTTCAATTGAAACTGGTGAAACATAGCAAGGCCTCCTATGAGCAGTATTTAAAACACCCCTTATGCACCCATAAGGAGCTCTTGCTGTAGACAGTGACTTTGTGGAGGCGCCTTGGTACGTTCCATTTCATAGCATACCGTCTGTCTTTGTGAACACAGATCTGTAGGGTGTCCCTCATCGTGCCTGGTGTTCCCCTAATTTACAATGCACGTGTTTCTATTTTCCGCTCTTTCTCATTTCAAGGAAAAAAGAAGAAGGCAGCCTCTTGCTGATGTAAAAAAGCACCTACGGTCTGTGGATGGCCAAGAGTGGTGTAACCTAGCAACCAGGGAGAAGCTATAGAGGGGAGAGAACAAGAGGGGGAATGGGGGCTGCCATTTAAATAAAAAGAAGGAAAAAACAACTCATGCTCATTCTAGCTTATTCATGCCATTGTTTGGCTGGCTATTTTAAGGCCCTTGAGCCCTTCTCTCTCAGGACTCATTTAATTTTAGCATCGCCTTGTGTTTGCTGCCTTTTTTCCTTTCTCTCTGCTCCCCGGGTGAACACTGCTTAACCCCTTTTTTTCCAGTCTCTATCTCTCAGCCATTGCACTGCCTGCATCTGTTCTGCAGAACTGCGTGGGAGGATGGGTTTGCGGAGAAAAGGGGAGGATGCAGGGGGGGTGGGCAAGGAAGGGGAAGACGGGAGGAAAGAGGGGGCTAGGCAGAGGAATGGATGGAGGGGAGGAGAAGGAGAGGGAGTGTTTTCCATCTGTGTTTTGGCTGAATGTATGCTTCTCGTTTGAATCTGAAACCCTCATGCCTGACAACGTTCCCGTTTCTGTTTTAATCTTTCTTGAATTCGGCTAGTTTGCCATCTGGACTATTAGTGAACCATTTCTTTGTCTAGTTGTGGCTGTACCTGTGAATGAATGTTGCTTGTGTTTATATTTGCCACTATGCTAACGTGCAGCTCTCTGTTGTTAACAAAGCAGATGAGGATACGTGTATTATGTCGGAGACTGTGTGTGCATTGATGTCTTCTCCTTGATGACTTTGTAAACACGTGTGTTTGAATTATCTGTATTCCTATACAGTATGCACCTCAGTTTGTCTGCAAAGACGATGCACGTAAAGATCAGCCTTGAGAGGTGGATACATATTGATGTTACCTACACCAAGACTTAATCACCCTCCTCCATGACCCCATTCCTACCTTCCTCTCATTCTCCGAGCCCCTGGATTTGCATAGGCAAAGCTGTGATACTTGAACGTGAACACGGGGGCACACATACATATGCACAATTCATTTCAGTCTCAAGTGGTTCCCTCCCCCTGTCTGAAGCACTGCAGCTCTGGTCTTTCTGTCTGCGGGGAGAGAGATATGGAGGACAAAATAAATGAGGAAATCATATATGGGGGGGGGGGGGGGGGGGGGGGACTGGTAGCTGATGTGTTGCACTCTGGCGGCAGCGTGATTTTACTGTCATTGGCTCGGGAAAGGTCATCGCAAAGGCGCATTGAAATGGGGGAATAAATAGGCGAGCATACTGCAGTGCACAGGAGAGGATGGTCTGCCCAATGAAGTCCCAATCTATTCCCCTCACGCTCCCTGTTCTCTCCCATTACAGAGCTCATCAGCATCAAACCCACAGCAACACACCTCCCCCACAAACACCATGCTCCCTCTCTCTCTCTCTCCCTCTCTCTCAGATGCAAACATACACCTCATTTGCAGGACTTGCAAAAAAAAAGAGAGGAAAAAGAAAGAGGCTATTTGTTTAAATCTTCGGGGGAGTGAGAGAGTGCATGTGTGTGTATCCATTTGTGCATGGGTGTTTGTGTGAATCCATGTGTACGCAATAATGTACTTGCCTGCAGATATGTGTGCAATACATACACACAGGCAATTGCTTTTATGTGCGTGTGTGGGTTTTGTTATCCAAAACGGAATCCTTTTGTACACAATCAACAGCCATTCAAATGGTGTTGTCATTTCAATTTCCATAGTGGTGATTAGCCAAAAGGCTCCAACCAACAACGCAAACCGACAGACAGCCGTGCCTTTTCAAAACAAAGAAAGGCATATAGTACTGGAGTTTTATAGAGTTGTCTCCACTAATACACAGTAAATATTGTAGTGTTAATTTAACTCTGAATATTGTACAACTGTAACCAAATGCAACCCGCAAGCGTCTACATCATTCGTTCCATTTGCACATTCTTCAAAGTTGAATTCCATCTCCTGTCTCACTCCTTCTCCCAGTCGCTGGCTGGGCTCTCCCTCTCTCACATTTCCGCGGCACCTCATTGCCCTTCAGTCCATCCCTCTCAAAACATCCTTAACATCAATGCTCTGTTATCCTGTCCTCTCTCTTGCCTCTTCTTCCCACCTCCCTTCTCCTCCCTCCCACTATACCTCTGCGTGCTCGCCTGACTCCTCCGTGTCTTTTCCGACGCCCGAGGCAGTGGACCGCTACCTGTGGTACATCCGGACAGGCACAAACGCCAGGCAGTAGCCGGTCCTCCCTCCGTCCACCTCGGCTCAGCTCAGCTAACATGACAGGCCAGGCAGATGATGATAAATGCAGAGGAGAAAAAGCAATTACTGGATCAGTTAGGTGTAGTAGGGACTTCTCAAGGCACTCATTATCAACACACTGTACACGGAGTTCTGGATACACACACATGCACACGCACATCGCTCGCGTGCAGGCACGCACACACACACACACACACACACACACACACACACCTAAGCATGCACGTGCGCACACACACTGGTATGCAATCACACACACGGGCATGCAATCACTGACACAATACTGATCTATATTCTCCCAGTATATCTTCTCATTGGACACAAACAGTAGCAGCCCTCATGGCTCCTATACTGTGTGCCCTTGTATCTCGTGGGATGATGCTGGACACGCACAGTAACATCCTGTGTTCATTTAACTCGGGAGAGGAGAGCGTACAACGGTAGCCAAACCAACCATTACATTTATATATACACTCCCAGAGTTACAAATGGATAAATGGAAACAGAGGATTTTTCACTGCGTGGTGTTCCTTTGTTTCATTATATGTACGCATATTCCATCACCGAGTACTGTACAGTGTCAGTAGGTCTGTTGTACGTACCTGCTGCTATGTGGACCAACCAAAGTGCTATAGAAATCTGGTGTCTAACCATGTGCACTGAATCAGTGGTGGAAAGTAACTAAGTACATTTACTTATGTACTGTACAATTTTGAGGTATTTGTTGAGTATTTCCAATTTCCAATACTTTTACTTCTACTCCACTAAATCTCAGATCCAAATATTGCACTTTTACTCCACTCCATTCATTTGACAACTTTAGTTACTATAACTTTAGTTATTTTGTAGATTTGGATTATTATTGCAAAACATACATTAGCCACTTTAACATTATAAACATTTCGGCTCACAATGCGTCGCTATATGCGACGTATTGTGAGCTTTTATTGTATTTTCAAAAGATCTTTGAAAATACACTTTCAAAAGTTGAAATGAGACATTCTGCAGAAGAGTATACTACTTTTAATACTTTAAGTACATTTTGATACCAATACTTTTGGTAAAAAATAATTAGTATGTTTTCCACCACTGCACTGAATATCAAACCTCAATTGTGTACATACTGTACCAGCTGAATTATGCTGTGTGTAGACATCTTACATTTTTGCCTATCTTTAACATTTCTTTTCTCTCCCTTCCCTATTTCCCTTTCTTTTCTCTGCCTGAAAACAACAAAAACGATGGAGCCTGCACAAAAACTAATTCCACCCACTTCTTTACACCTGCGCACCTGTGATGTGACATTAAAGTTGATTCATCACACTCTGAATCTCATGTCACGGCCAAAGGATTGTAGTACATATGCAGACAAACAAATTGTATTTGTGATAATTAGCCGCCTAATGAAAGAAACATCGAAATGCAGTGACAGATGAGGAGACAACAGTTATGTAGTAGTGTGGCATAAGTAGGCTGATATCCAAGTGGATAATGAAGTGAACATTTGTTTTCGTGTTCCAGCAATTTGGCTGTGCGTACGTGCCATCTGTACACCTGCGGAAGCCAACGCTGAATGTAATGTATATAGCAGGCTATAAGCCAGGGAGTGTAAGACAGCACCGCTGATTGACAGCAGCACTGAGGTTGTCATAGGGACAGTTGCAGACCCCTATGTCCCCTGAGGTGGATGTGGAAACACACGCACACGCACGCACGCGCACACACAAACACACACACGCACACACACACACACTCAGAGAGAGAGAGAGACAAACTGATATGAGGGGAGGCGTGGGGGGGTGACTTACATTTGCCCTGTATTTGCACACACACGCAAGTACGCACACCCACACAGGCATGCACACACAAACACATGCGTACAAACGGACACAGGTTATGCCAGTATCCTCACATAAACATACTGTACAGGCACGCACGCACGCACGCACGCACGCACGCACGCACGCACGCACGCACGCACGCACGCACGCACGTCGCACGCACGCACGCACGCACGCACGCACGCACGCACGCACACACTCAAACACACTTTCTTGCGAGAGTCGGTCGGCCAGGCTGTGTGTGTGTGCGTGTGTGTGTGTGTGGTGGGCGGTTAGAGCACAGGTCAGGCCCACGCAGTCCCTGTTCAGCCTTCCACTGTGTGGAGTACACACTGACTGTACCAGGGCCAGAATGGTAGACGGAACAAAGAAGAGCTCATGCATACCAGCATGCAAACATGGAATAGCAGACGTGCACACACTCACACACGTACACGTACACACACGTACACACACACGGACACACACGGACACACACACACACACACACACACACACACACACACACACACACACACACACACACACACACACACACATGCACATGCACATGCACACACACAAACATGCACACATGCACTCACACGCACTCACACACACACCCGGACACATTCGTATTACTATACTTGTGAGGACGTCAACATTTTAGGACACCATCGAAAGTAGCCAAAAATAGCTGGAAATATCCTGAATTATCCTGAAAATCTACAAGCTTGTAGATCAGCAATGTTCTGGTGCACAACACACAGGCTCTAACCGGCGGGGCGGCGGTGGCTCAGGGGTGGCTGGATGGGAACCACAAGGTTGCCAGTTCGAACCCGGGCTCCCCCAGAGTTAGTGTCGAAGTGTCCTTGAGCAAGACACTGAACCCCTAATTGCTCCCGATGTGCAGGTTGGTACCTTGCATGGTTTCTACCGGCATCAGTGTATGAATGTGTGTGTGAATGGGTGAATGTAATGCACAATCTATGTAAAGCGCCTTGGATAAAGGCGCTATATAAATGCACCATTTACCATTTAACCCTAACCCCTAAAAATGTTTAACCCCGGCCCAAAACTAAATATTTCCCTAAAATCTTTTTAGCCATAAAGCAACCATTTATCTCGTGAGGACCAGGAAAATGGTCTATTTCTGAAATTCTACTATACCTGGAGACATTTGGTCCTCAGCGTAAAGATGAGATGGGAAAACATTTATTTTTATTTTTTTAAAGATGTATTTAATGATAATACAGACATCATCATTTAAAACAATTAATTACAGAATCAAGATTTTCTTTTTTTTTAAACAAGACAAGACAAACTAAAAAAAGAAGACAATAAACAGCAAAATTAACCCCCCCCCCCACCCCAACCCCAGAAAGGTAAACTACACAGCTCTCATTACTCTGTATTGTACACAACACCACTTGACAACATCAACTCGGATAAATAAATAAAAACAACAATATAAATAAAACTAAAGCAAAATCAACCCAGAGGAGATATTGAAGGTAGAACCTCAAAGAACCTACCCCAGATCTTTTCAAAAGTAGCAGGCTTTCTCCTTACATTGTACAGTATCTTTTCAGGAGTACAGTATGATGAAAGCTCATTCAGCCAGTGTCTCTGTGAAGGTGAGTTTTCAGATTTCCAATTAACCAAGATGATTTTCTTCGCAGCTGTACTGGCGAGTAATTTGTGTTGATCAATGTAACGTCACCCAGTAAATGGGAAAACATTTCTGTGTGTTGCAGGCTTTACATTAAAATCCACAACAACAAAAAACACAATGTAATGAAGCACTTACAATGCAATGCATTACATACACGTGTACATACTATATTATGCTAAATAGCTCTATATCTTCCAATAGTAATGGCTGCAATAGAATGTTTGTTCGCGGTCTGGTCTCCCATCTCTCCAGCTCTTTATTAAATACGTTTTCAGATCGGGGCTACCAATGTTATCCAATCAGGAGAGAGAGCTCATAAACGATACAGGATAAACACGTGAAATTTAAAGTATTGAAACGAAGACAAAAAAAGAGCATGTAAAATTAGACCGGAATTCTATCAAATTGAAGCTGATAAATGGGGGTGGTGGTTCTATCTCCTCATTGGATACATTTGGTGACTCTGAGGAGGATCGCAAGATATACATTTCAACTAGAAAAAGTGCCCTTCCGGGCACAGGTCTCCACCAGGAGGATAGGAGTGTGTGTGATGTTTGGCAAAATGTTTAGGATTTTTTTTGTATTTGTTTTTGCAACAATTTTCTTCATTTTGTTGAGGAGAGCCAGATCACTCATAGCATCTCTGAGGATAGAATTCTGGATGAGCAGGACATGTGCAGCATTTTGTACAAAACGGGCCACTCCTGAAAACTTTGGAAGGCAATGTTAGCCAATCAGTGTACAATCTGAGAAATCCAACAGACTCGTCTTGATCACATGACTACAGAGATCATGTATTTCTGTAGCCATTTCTTCATACGCCTTTGATGGCAATTGGATGATTTGAGGCATTTTGTTCCAAAAATGTGTTTTGCAAAAATCAACCTGTTGGTGGCGCTATAACAGGCCAATGTGAAAAGGGTGGGATATATTCCTCAGCCTAGTAAGAAAATGTGTGAAAGATTTCACGTAAATTGCATGCTGCGTTCATGATTTGAGGCTATTGTTCAAAACGGGGCAATCTTGCAAACTGTGAAAGGCAATTATAGCCAATTAGGATGGAATATGAAATATCAGACAGATCCGACTTGAGCACATGACCATAGAGATACTGTGTAACGATTTGTGAGATTTTTGGACAGAATCTGGAGGAGTAATATCAAAAAATGTGTTTTACAAAAGTCGGCCTCCTGGTGGCGCTATAAAAGGCAGATGCGGAAAATGCAGGTCAAAGGTTTGTCCTTGGCCTCTAGGGAGTGTGCATGCAACGTTTCACGCAGATTGGTGCAGTTTTAGGTAATAAATGTGAAAAGCTTCCTCATGGTGGCGCTATAACAGGCCGTTCTGGAAAATGTGGGGCAGAGGTTCATCGTTGGCATCCAGGGAGTGTGTGTGCAAAGTTTGGCATCGGCCGGGTTAACGGTGCCGGAGATTAGCTGTACACAGACGGACGGAAGGAAGGACGGACGGACACACGGACGGAGTGCAAAACATACTCTCTCCCCATGCCTTCGGCCTGGTGGAGACAATCATTACTATCTATTCTATAGCACATGAATAAAAAGGCTTAAACTGTCCGAGCTGCTCCAGCGTCTTCTCCTTCTTCTGGATACATCTGGTATCCCAACTTGAACATTTATTTTCTGTTTACTGAAGCTTTCTTTGTAGTCGTTACGTCCCCACCAAAGAGGTCCAGGTGTTTTTTTGTGCAAAAACATCTTATTGGCTATTTCCCCTACCATAAGCCCTCAGTGAATTGCATTGAATTGAATGGGAATTGAATGGGGCTATGGGGTGTTGTGCTAATTTGCTTATTTCCATCGAAATAAGTAGTAAAGTGTGCCGCTTGGGATATTATTTACGTTATGAAGAGAGGATATATACAAAAAAATAATAATTCTGAGCGATGGAAATAAGCGAATTACTGTAGCACAACACCCCATAGCCCCATTCAATTCCCATTCAATTCAATGCAATTCATTTAGGGCTTATGATAGGGGAAATAGCCAATAAGGAGCTTTTGCACAAAATAACACCTGGACCTCTTTGGTGGGGACGTAACAACTACAATGAAAGGTAAGAAAGCCTTTTAGTATGGAATTCTCCTTTAACAAAGACTAAATAAAATACTTCCTTTTTTTTCCTCTTCTTCTTCCTCTTTTTTCTTTCTTCCTTTTTACCTAAATAGCGTTAATCCATCTCTGACAAAATGTCCAGCCACACAATTACATTTAAGTCCACAGGCCTTAATTGTGGGTTTCCTTAACCACTTGGTATTGTAAACATGTGATTACAAGAACAGCGTGATTCTGTTTGATATCCAATCACTGTTTGTGCCTTGTGGCTTACCAAACTAAACATTGTTTCAACCTGATGGCACTTTCCTTCATCCATAATGGTCAGGGGCACGGGATGGTTCTCTTTCATTTTCTGTAAGTGGGTTGGCGTGGTTGTTTGTTTGGCTGGCAGAGGCATTCAGTCACATGTCGGAATGAGTATGTTTGGACTGGACAGGATGCTCCAAACAAGGTCATGCTATACAATTCCGCCATCGGGAAAGGATGATGTAGTGGCACCGTAGGTGGTGATGACTCTCTGCATGTGCGTGCGCGTGTGTGTGTGTGTGTGTGTGTGTGTGTGTGTGTGTGTGTGTGTGTGTGTGTGTGTGTGTGTGTGTGTGTGTGTGTGTGTGTGTGTGTGTGTGTGTGTGTGTGTGTGTGTGTGTGTGTGTGTGTGTGTGTGTGTGTGTGTGTGTGTGTGTGCACGCGCTAGCCTAGCGCGCATGTCAGTGCCTCTGTGAATGTTTGTGTATATGGACGAGTGGGGGTGGCAGGGCTATAATCTGCTCCAAACGGCTTGCGGGCAGAAGCGAGGTGGGCGAGACAGTGTTACAGGGAGAGACAGAGAGAGAGAGAGAGAAAGTGAGAGAGAACAAAAAAAGCAATGAACTAAGTTAGAGAGAGAGAGAGAGAGAGCGAGAGAGAGAGAGATGGGAAGCGGGGAGGGATTCATAAAGCTTAGAGAGACGCTCCAGCTACTGTTCCCAGCCGTCTTCTCCTCTCCCACCCATTGTCATCCATGGGCTCTGTGGGCGCTGGCGAGGCAGCTAATTCCTCTGACATTTACGCCGCTATCGCAGCCCTCCGCGGTGACGCACAGGCCTGGTCACCACTGTACTGCCACTGACAGGCTTCAGGTGGGTGAGGGACAGGCCTGGTCACCACTGTACTGCCACTGACAGGCTTCAGGTGGGTGAGGGACACGGGACAACGTGGCATGGAGATGGACAACAGCCCTGTGAACCCCCTCACACACACACACACACACAAGCGCGCGCGTGCGCGCATGCACACACACCGTACTAGAGATTGTGTTTTCATTATACAGTATCTTATGAATAGAAATGGTTAGGATCGGTGTGGGTGGCAGAAGACAATGGAGAAAAGTACAAAAATGGAGGGAGCCAAAGACAAAGAGCTATACAGTAGGTGAGTAGGAAGACGCAATATGAACAGTAAAAGTAATTTAGTGTAAAAATGGACCTGATGGCCTTGGTGTTCACTGTACTCTTATATGTGAAGAGTCCTTAAAATCCTTCTAACATTCATGAGGAGCTGTTATTTTAAAAGGTTACATAAGTAAACTGCATATGCATAAGTATATGCGCACGTATGGTCCACTGAGCCAGTAAGTCTGATTTATCTGCTTCATATGTTTGCCTGTAGAGCTACTATTTTAGTATTTTCGGTACCCTTCTATAATTAGTATAGTAGCACGCCTGACGCCTTTTGCTTCATCTGGTTGCCAGTGTATGAGTGATAGCTGGAGAAAATGTTTTGTCTTGTTTTTTTTCTTCTTCTCTGTCAAGCTGTACTCTGCATGTGCCATGTTCGTGTGGGAAGTGTGTGGGTGAGCGTACGTAGGTTGCAGTAAGCGTGCGTGCGTGTCTGTGTGGGGGTGTGCGCACACAGGAGTCTCTTATTAGTTTGTGAACTGGAGTTGCATGAGCTCTGGTGGCTCGGGGAGAGCAGTGTGTCCTTTGGCTTCCTCTACTTCAGCTGGCCAGTGGTGATGTCGCTGACCCCCGAGCGATGCGAGCGTGAACCCACACGTGTCCGCAGGAGTGAGGAAACGGAGCCTCTCGGGGGAACAGAGGCCATTTGCTCTTTTGAGGAAAAAGGACAAGCTCTCTGGAACAAATTTGTGGTGCAACAGTGTCAAACAGGAACAGAAAGAGGAACTAGATAAAGTTATATAGGACATCGTAACCTTTGTGACATGAACCTTACTCCATACAATTTGTACCATTCTATAATGCTATAGCTCCACAGATGATATATTACATACCATTTTCAAAATATATACATTCATCATTATGTAGAGCCATTTAAGAAACAGTTGCTCATTTTGTCTACCATTAGTATAAATTCACATTGATTCTTACACTATATTGCACTGTAATGAATATGATTCAGTTTTTGTTGTAAGCCAACACAGCATTCAGCTTCATGCACAGTAACCCTGAGTGCTAATTTATCCATTTGTAACTCTGAGAGTGTACAAATGTAACCAAATGGACCCTAATGTCACAGGTCTGTTTGGTTAGGTAAGTGATATTCTTTTGGTCAAAACGGTGTCAAAAAAGTTGTTAACACCATGGAGGCCCAGGGCGGAGATCTCCGTCAAGTTCAAGGTCAAGTGCCCAAGGCGGAGATTGATAAATAGGACGGAGATTAATGATATCAAAACCGATCGCATCGCTCCACAGCCTAGGAGCGCTTGTTGCCCAATCCTCGATGACGCGCAAGAGTGACACGTCAACGAAAATGTTCCCTGCCTGTTTAGCTGACGAAAACGAAAATCTTAAAACGTTCATAACTCGCGATCTAAATTATCCCGTCTAATTCTGAAAAAAAGATCCTGTGTTTGATGGCCCTCTGCTGTCCAGTCGCTAGTCGCGATAGATTTATTCTTACCTCCCGTTGTTGTCGATCGACTCTAGAGTGGTGTGGCTATTGTTAGCTGCTACACAGACATTCACAACAACTTCCGGTGCGCCGGTAAAAGTGGTCCGGGCGCTATAAATGATGGGCACATTTTAGTAATGGATTAAATAGGTCCGGGAAAGCAAGGTGTTAAAAGGTTAAAGTACTATATGCTGATAGTATCAGTAACAGGTGGTCTCTCCAGATATTTAATTAAAAGAAAATAAATGTCCATGTGGGTTGCCAATTTCAGCCAATCAGGAGAGAGTTCACATTCATCAGCATCATCAGCTTCAAATTTGTATTGTTCCAGTTCTAAATGTCTTTTTGCCATCACTTCCAATTTCACTTTGAAATCAGAATCCTGATTGGATGAAAATGCATTTTCTGTTTTTAAAAACATGTTCGCAATGAGATAGCTATAGAGCACCGAAGTCTGACGTCAATATCGGTAGAGGGCGCAAATCCACATGTTCATGTACTTTTTATTTGCATTGTAATCCCCATAGGGCGATCTTAGATCGCCTCATATAAGAACTGTGTTTGAAAAATAAACATGTCACCCCGGCCGTTCACTCATATGGATATGTAGACTCAACTGACGCTATTGTTTACTGCTACTGAATTAGTTACATTTTCGCTAGAAACAGACTGTATCATATATGAGTTACTGACTGTCGCAAACGATACAGACAGAGACACCTTCCTGACAATAACGCCGAGACAGCTTGTTTATTTTTGGACCACATTGCGTATATGAAACGATTTTAAGATGACCCCATTTTATTCTCCATGGAGAAATTACTTCCGTGAACCAGGCAGAAACCAGGGG
The DNA here is from genome assembly GCF_951216825.1 of Electrona antarctica. Lineage (NCBI taxonomy): Eukaryota > Metazoa > Chordata > Actinopteri > Myctophiformes > Myctophidae > Electrona > Electrona antarctica. Next base: position 18,701,122 of record NC_136812.1, read on the forward strand.
ATGAGCGAGTGACGTCAGGACTTCGGCGCTCTATTCAATACTGATTTTGGCCTGGGCCATGGCTCAGTGGTCCAGGCACCTTGGCTGGTAATCCAGTCTGGCAGTGTGCCGTGGGTTCGACTCCCAATCCCGACGGCCTTTACTGCATGTCTTCCCCCCCATCTCTCTCCCCATTTCCTGTCAGCCTACATGTCACCCCGGCCGTTCACTCATATGGATATGTAGACTCAACTGACGCTATTGTTTACTGCTACTGAATTAGTTACATTTTCGCTAGAAACAGACTGTATCATATATGAGTTACTGACTGTCGCAAACGATACAGACAGAGACACCTTCCTGACAATAACGCCGAGACAGCTTGTTTATTTTTGGACCACATTGCGTATATGAAACGATTTTAAGATGACCCCATTTTATTCTCCATGGAGAAATTACTTCCGTGAACCAGGCAGAAACCAGGGGATGAGCGAGTGACGTCAGGACTTCGGCGCTCTATTCAATACTGATTTTGGCCTGGGCCATGGCTCAGTGGTCCAGGCACCTTGGCTGGTAATCCAGTCTGGCAGTGTGCCGTGGGTTCGACTCCCAATCCCGACGGCCTTTACTGCATGTCTTCCCCCCCATCTCTCTCCCCATTTCCTGTCAGCCTACTGTCCCTCCATAAAATATATAAAATAAAGGTGAAAGCCACAAAAAAACATTTTAAATACTGATTTTAACCAAAACACATCACTTACCCGACCTTTAACAGTGAGGAGTTTACAGTGTATGCTACTTCATCATCCCTGTTATCACCTGCCTTACCTGCATAATGTGGGCAGGGCCAAATAACAGGTATGCTCCAGTTAGTCTAGCCGTGTGTGTTATTTTGGCTGTAATAGATGTCAGTGTCTCACAGCCATATAACATGCCGTGTCCTGCCTGTTTATAGGACAGCCCGGGGGTTCATACTGTACCAGTCTTTCAACAGCACCGTATCTCTACTTGCATCTCAGCCTGTCTCACTCCACTGTCTCCACTGTCTTCTTTTGTTATCTTCTCTCATTCCCCTGTGTACTTTGCAGTAGGCACAGTTCTAATGGTTGAGTACACTCACTGACACACGCACGCACACACGCACGCACGCACGCACGCACGCACGCATGCACGCATGCATCCACACCCTCATCCATACGCCCACATCCACGCCCACACACCTACACACACACACACACACACACGTACGCAACACACACGCGCGCACACACACACACACACACACACACACACACACACGCACGCACGCACGCACGCACGCACGCACGCACGCGCGCGCGCGCGCGCGCGCGCGCGCGCGCGCGCGCACGCACGCATGCATCCACACCCTCACCCATACGCCCACATCCACACCTACACACACACACACACACGTACGCAACACACACACACACACACACGCACGCACGCACGCACGCGCACACACACACGCACACGCACACACAAACATTAACGCACAAAGAGAGACACCCCCTGCATAGACACTCATAAAACTCCTACAGACATGTATGCACTCGCTCCCCCTCAATAATAAAGAGCATCAGCATCTCTTTGACATCAACTCCAAAGAAAGCATCAACTCCTTTTTGAGATAAGGTCCGGTCAAAGCATGGCTTTTAGAAAATGTTGCAGAATAGTATGTGCACTTTATATGTTACTAATGTGATGCTAATATGTATTTTATTCTGTAGGAATATGTTTTATTTATTGATGTATACTGTATTGCCTGTATGTACTGTATTGTGTTGCAATGTTGTTTGTCTCAGACCAAGGAGTCAATAACCACAGTGGAAATAAAGGGATGCACCGAAAGGGAAATTCTTGGCCGAATCCGAATACTGAATATAGGAAACAGTTGGCCGAAAACCGAATACCGAATATCCGAATATATTATTATATTATAATATATTAATATTATATATTATTATAATATTATATATCTTTTTTCCTACCATTGCTGTCATGGCCGTACCTTAAAGCTACCTGATTTATGGCAAAATAAATGGTTATGGCAAAACTAACACTATTAATAATCACTATTATGGGTCCATAAAACATGTATTCAGCTCTTTTGAATGCATTAATTGCATACACTATTCGGTGATATATTTTCTCCCCATTCGGGCCGAAACCGAATAGGCCGAAAATGCATTTTTAGCCATTTTCTGACGAATATTTTCTGCGGACGAATTTTCGGTGCATCACTAAGTCAAAAGACTTTCTTGTGTTTGTATCCTTGGCGTTTCTTCGATGAACATGATGTCACTTGTTTTTCCTGTATGACGTCTACTAAAATCAAATCAAATGCATCAATGTATTCCCCCCACATACAGAGCCATGTTTAACTTTATGTAACTCGGGTACGACATAATTATGCTTAATTTATACTATAAATAACATATCTACTAGGTGCGAACTTGTAGACCCAGTATTTGTTTACAGGGAGCTTGTTTGAGTGCACCAGGGTGGACTTCTTCAACTCCTGGCATCACAAAACTACTCAACTGGAAGATTTGAGGGCAGCGCAGATTTTGTTGTTCAAACACTGTTTTCCAACGTGTTTTTTATTTTATTTATGAGAATACCAAATTATAACATAGGTACTTCTTTTCCACATTATTGGAATTTCTAGCATTTGACTAGTGCTGGCATTATCTAGTGCCCATTAGTGCCCAGACTACATAGTACACTTACGGTGGAATGCACGGTGTGGGGCATTCTTACGTCAGGTATGCCAGGTCTGACGATCACACAGTCTGCACAAAAATGTTGACCTTTGTCTACAACGGACGGAAGATGGCCTACTTTCACCAGAGATATTCTTGTTATTCCTCAATTACCTTTGCAAATTATTCTGAAGAGAATGCAAATAATGTCTTTGTGGGTTTTAATGCGTCTATAGTCTATAGTTGTCTGTTTCTCTCATACCACCCCCACTGTCTCAAGTTTTCTTTTCAGAGTCGGCGCCTGTGGGTCTTTCTTTTTATAAAATATCAGGCTGGGCTACTCTTCATTTTAATAGGCTAATACGCTTTAATTTAATATATTTGATGCTCTCAGATGTACACCATCTTCCGTGGCCGTGTCTAGCACTGGTTTCTCAATATCGGGGTCCGGGGACACCAAGGGGTCCTTGAGGGGTTCCTGGGGGGAGTTAAATTAACACTGAGGATTTTGCAGTATAGCTCTGAATCCCGGAGTTACTGTAACAAATGGTATCAAAAGTGAGTCGGTGTTCTAATTAATGCATATCAAACTGGGGTTCCTTGACATTAAAAAGGCTGAGAATCACCGGTCTGTAGGGTGAGGTAGTCCATTTGGTTGTTCATTATATCCATCCATCATTCACCCCCCACCCCTCCTTTCTCTATCTAACTCTCTCCCTCCATCCATCTCTGGACCACAACTACTGATGATGTGACGGTCACATTCCACAGACAATAGACATTCATCCTGTGCAATGATCATTCTGTGTGAATGTAATTAAAACATTTACAGGTCTGTCTGCCTGTCTGTCTTCCTGCTCCCTCCCTCTTTTTATCTCTGATATCAGTGAGTCTTTGTTTCTGTGAAGGCGTGGGTTCAAATACAGTTCAAGGCTAGAAAATGAAAAGATCCCTGGGAGTGGCTCAGACCATTTGGAGATGAGAAGGAGGAGAGATTTATTTGATCGTACATCACCGTCATCAATAGATACTTTTTAATAAATGCTGCAAACTGTTTTCAGCTGCTATGCTTTCATAAATAGCCCATTCATTCTCACATATGAAAATCCCACAATTGTGGAATGCAAAATATTAGTCACCATTCTTTTCTTTTATCTTTTCCCCCCTTCATCTTTCCCTCTTCTCATACATACACAGTGGATGCAGACATGGCCTCAGCATCCAAAGAAGTGATGATTGAAGACAAACTCATTATGATTGAGCTGCAGTCTATGACCCCTCCCTGCTGCCTCCAGTGCTCACCCGGACAGATCTAAATGATATTGACATTGGAATAAATTTTCTGCATGAAATCATGGCCGCTCGAGCATGGTGCTCCCTTCACGACCACCCCACCTCCCGACCCACCGAAGTGCTAAATAATTACATTAGTTTCCAGAGGCTAATTTGACTGAGAGCAATAATTCTCAGTCCCGTAACACCATTGCTGTTTTCATAGATTTAGCCCCAATATCGGAATTGGAAAATTAAATTGAACTAGAGGTTAGAGCCACTATCTCCGGGGCTGTGACTACTGTGGTTGTAATCAAGACTTTGAACTGAACATGAAAATCCCACAGCAAAGCCACTGAATGTGGCTTGCTGTGGGATTTTCATGTTTGATCTGTATATGGTGGAACTATCAGACAAAATTAAGATAGGCTAATTGCGTTGCTGCGAGTATTGCAAGAGTATTTTTGATGGGCAACCAATAACCATACACTGGCCCCCATGCATACTTCTCAAAAATAACAAAGTATCTCAAAGGCCATCATATAGGGGCCATGGGATAGTGTTCGCTCATGAATAATCACATCACTCTTTTATGACGCCTCTGTTCATGAACAACTTACACTTATAGGTTTATGCTACACATATCAATTTTATGTCTCTCTAATGCACGACTATATAAACTTCACCATGAATCACTGATGTCTTGGTTGCAGTACTTACTTCTAATTGTGATTACAGCACTAATGCTGCATTAGCCTGCTGTCATGACAGTGCTCGTCTGCAACTACTGATGACTACAGCCTTCACAGCTCGCAGCAAGTAGCTTCCATGTATACTCATCATCACTGGTCTGGAGTTATGTAAGTGTGTACGCGGTCTGACTGGTCTTTCCACTGCAGGAGGTTCTGCCCCCCCTTATCTGGGTCAGCTCTGATGTAGTTTGAGGGCTCTGACAGCGTGATTGTCTTTCCTTTGTTGTCTGCATCTGCACGAGTGTGTGTGTGTGTGTGTGTGTGTGTGTGTGTGTGTGTGTGTGTGTGTGCGCGCGCGCGCGCGCATACGCGTGCGAGATAGAGAGAAGAGAGAGAGAAGAGATAGAGAGAATTAATGTGGTATATGAACTGTAGTTACATTATCCAGGGAGATGACAGGATAGCCTACAGGTCTTTCAGTCTCTACAACAAGTCGCTATTATGCTTTAATACTGCCTCTGACTGTAGTTCAGAAAGGAAGGAAATATGGACGTGCTTTCATGTCAGGTAAAATATTGGCAAATATTCAGACAAAAAAATGCATAAAAAATAAACCCTTCTATAATTGCCCCAAATCTCTGCGTCTGTAGTTCATGTATCTTGAGGAACCTGCCTTCAAACTAGGCATCCCTGCCTGCCGTTGAGTAGGTTGGTTGCATAGTCTGTTGTCCAGAACTGCCAATCCGACCGATAGGCCCATATGCACAGGGGTGCACATAAAGGATGCACCTGTGCGCATGCGTCGTGAAAATGCTTGCTGCGCGGCAGATCAAAGCCATGGCCTAATACATAGTAAAAAGTATACCATAGGTGTGGTTAGATAGATAGACCTATTGATCCCACAGGGGAAATTAGTCATTAGAAGTTAGACAAAAAAGGAATGAAAGACACCAGGACAAGAGTCACGTCTGTCATTAGCCCATTAGACCACTGGGGATGTCTTAAGAGGCCAACTAATATCTGGGCAGATGTGTTGTGAGGGAGACGTGAGCGGAGAACTGACAACGATCGATCATTGGCTGCAGTGTTAAGGTAGCCTGATTTTCTTTGTATTAACCCTATAGACCACCAAACTTAGCTTTTGTCAAACCATCACTCACCCAATATAATATATTCCATAAAAATATTTCTCATCAAAATATATGGAAGTACAGCAATACATGGCACATGAGGTACTCTTCTCTAATATTTCATCATGACTTTTCACAAAAAAACCAGAAAACCACGGCCCCTGCTATGCCCTATAAGCGTTGGCCCAGGTTCCTTAAAGGGGCATTCCACCCATTTTCAACATTTTACTATGTCATTAATATACCTTAGAGCTGTTGTGTGGAAATAATAAAAAAGTCCCCCCATTCTGTGTTTCCTAGAACTAGAGGTCTGAAAAAAATCATTAACATGGTGAAACACATCTTGATGATGTCATCAAGATGTGTTTCACCATGTTAATGATTTTTTCATACTTACAGTTCTAGGAAACACAGAATTGTGGGACTTTTTTATTAGTGCCACACAACAGCTCTAAGGTATATTAATGACATAGTAAAATGTTGAAAATGGGTGGTTTTCCCCTTTAAGGTGGGGTACGTCTTCCCTCCCTCCCCAGAGGACAATAATGGGAAAAGTAATAAACGGTTCAGGTCTTCATTCCTGCATGTGAACGCATTCTCTGTTTTTCAGGTCGATCTGTACAGTGTTAAAAATTATATAGTTCAACCTTTATATAGTATGACTGTGATGACTTTTGTAGACAAATTTGGGTGATTAATATTGAGTTAAACCAACCAGGGGTAGGCAACCTGCTGCTCTAGAGCAGGGGTTCTCAACATTTTTGGCTGGGGACACACGGAAATGCTTTGGCCATGTCTCAATCATGACCCCCGCCCCCCTCCCCACTATACAAACCTCGTATTAATAATAGAGATGTTATCATTAATATAATATAATATAATCATTAAGGAAAATGTATGCATGTACTATGTGTAGTACTATGCAAACTCTTAATTTCCATTTCCAGCCATTCAGTTGCAAAAAAATCACACCCGTGTGAAATGAGGGGCGCTCTTGTCATTATACATCATCATACATTCATCTCCTGAGCAACTGAATTTATGTGATCGGTTAGCCGATTTGCTCGTCTACATATGACGTAAATCTTCCCTTCATTGTCAATGGCATTTAATGTTTGTGTTGCCACAAATGTACGTCATATTTGGCGGACATTTCACCTAATTTCTCCTTTCATTGTCAATGGCAAATATGAGACGTGTGTGGACAAAAGCTGTATAGGGCTAAAATACTTTTTTCTTTTTAAAGAAAAAAACCTCTTAGGCCTTCTCCTGTGGCTCCCAGTTCCTTGGGCAAAGAAGGATACAAGCAATGAGAGGTTTTCTTTCTTTTTTTTGTTTGCATTGTAAAGAAAAAAGTGTCCAGTGACCAGATTAAAAAAAAGAAACAGATTATTGAATGAGGATGAAAATAAAGAATTTAATTGATGCCTGGATATGTTTGTTTGCTTTCACCGACAACGCTACTGGTATAATTGATCTGCTTTGATAAATTGGCAAACAAAATAAAAAATAAAAAAGGTAATATTTAAAGACCAGAAAAAGCACACATAAATAAATAAATAAAGCATTTCATATTTTGCGGCTCCAGACATACTTTTAATACATTTTTGGGCCAAAAATGGCTCTTTGAGTTTTGATAAAGGTTGCCTACCCCTGAGTTAAAGCATAAACCGAAGAGCCATAATTCTTCTCTAACAAAGGAAGCAGGAGAGACAATGAGACGCTAGGGAAGGTTTTGGATAACCTTTTTTTTTTGTAATATTGTGATTCTATTAAAGATAAAAAGATTGTATTAAAAATAAAAAACAGAAATTTGTATGATGCACTTTATAAAGTTGCCTAAACAAAAAAAATAGCACAACATTTCTGTGTGTTTTTTCAGACCTGTGAAGCATATCAAATTCATACCAGTAACAATTCGTCTGACTTGAAAGCCCTCTAATCACGATGAGGAGAAACAACACACACACACACACACACACACACACACACACACACACACACACACACACACACACACACACACACACACACACACACACACACACACACACACACACACACACAGTGTGCTGATGAGGGAGCCAGGGGTCACCCTGAAGTGAAATATGGATGCTGTTGATGATGAAAACAGACTCTCAGCTTCCTCATGAGTCACGAGTCACGACTCTATGGTCCTCTCTGGATAAACGCACGGGCGTGTACACGTGCACACACGCACGCACACACACACACACACACACACACACACACACACACACACACACACACACACACACACACACACGAGTGCACACACAAAGATACAAGCACACTCACTCCATACATGTAAATGCCTCCCAAAAATGTCTTCAGCACGACAGACAATGTTGTTTTCTTTTAACCCTGCAAGACCCGGATATATGCCTGGCTCAGTGGTCCAGGCACCTTGGCTGGCAATCCAGTCTGGCTGTGTGCTGCGGGTTCGACTCCCGATCCCGACGGCCTTTACTGCATGTCTTCCCCCCATCTCTCTCCCCATTTCCTGTCAGCCTACTGTCTGTCCCTCCATACAAAATATAAAATAAAGGACGAAAGCCACAAAAAAAAACATTTAAGACCCGGATATATTTCTAGTTGCAAAAAAGAGATTTCAACCTTACTACTACTTTGTACTACTAGGACTTTGCAGAGGAAATTATGTTAAAAAAGTACCATCTGTTTTAAAACCACCATCTTTTAAAACCACGCACGCACGCACGCTCGCTCGCACGCACGCACGCACGCACGCACGCACGCACGCACGCACGCACGCACGCACGCACGCACGCACGCACGCACGCACGCACGCACGCACGCACGCACGCACACACACACACACACACACACACACACACACACACACACACACACACACACACACTCCTCATCATCATGCACTTCCACATACTCCTCCTCATCATCCCGTGTTGCCATCACTGCTCCCAACCTCAAAGGTAGTTTTTTCCAAACCACCCTGCCTTACCCCTGGTAGCCCCCCGTCCGCCCCGTTGGCAGCTGTGTCAACACGTATAGGGCCCTGGCCTTAAACAAACCCTCCACACAGGCCATTGTGCACCGTGCTGCTCCCCTTCTGCACGTGCAGCTACGGGAGGCCCTCGCTGACATCTTTATAAATGGAGGCAGTCAGTCCCCGAACAACATTGATTTTGTTTCCGATCAATCCGGAGAGATTGCAGTGCATGGCAAATGACGTGGCTCTTGTGCCATAGCATACATTTCTGCGTTAATTGTTGCTGGGCAGACTTAGCCGTGGGTCGGTTGGTTGGTTGTTCCTGTGACTGCTCTGAGTGTGTGCAGACACCATACAGCTCTCTGTCAGCCAGAGCTCCGTGGGAGGCCCAGGCCAGCTGTCACCCATATCTCAACCTTGAGTGGACAAACTTGATCTCCTTCCAACGAAAATGGACATGGCCGTTATGCCGAAATCCATCGTGCAGACTCACCGAAACCATCCATGTGACACTTAATCCTCCTTTGCTGTAATATTCCATTTCTAAATGTAGAATGCAGAAAAGGGCAAAGTTACATTTATTCATCAACATGCCGAATACATAATGACTTCTATTTCAGATTCAGGTTTTTTATGTCTTTGGAATGAGCTGTTTCCTTTCCACCTATATGTCTTTTTAATGTATTTCTTTTATTGCAAACATAAATTGATATCGCAGACTCTTTGTGGAGGAGCAGACGTACGGAGTGGATGTTATTTTAGCTGCCTGGCTGTGTTTACCTTTCATTTGAACATTTTCCCTGTCTTCTCATTCCCAAGTTTTGTATGTTTTCTCTTCACCCCGCCTGTTGTTTTGTGTCATAACAAAGTGAATTATATTCCCTCCTCCAATAGCTTTCTCATACTGTCTCCTTCTGAGGGGGGGGGGGGGGTGTGTGTGTGTGTGTGTGTGTGTGTGTGTGTGTGTGTGTGTGTGTGTGTGTGTGTGTGCGCGCCATGCATGCATGCATGCGACCGTGCGTGAGTGTGTTTATGTTTCCACTCCACTCCATCGTTCTTCTCTCCTTGGACAGGACAAAGACGGCCTGGTATTCTACTCTGTGTGGCATGTGTACATTTGTGCGTGCGTGCGTGCGTGCGTGCGTGCGTGGCCATGAGGCAGGGCAAGTGGTTACATATTTGGGAAGGCATGTGTGGAAGACAAATTGTCGGCTGATGTCTTGACTGGCAGACAGTGACATCTCACTGATGCAGGTCTGTGCGTGTGTCCTAACTATAGGGCTGCGTCACTCTGCATTGTGCTCGCCATTCTGATGGCGACTGAGGAGCCTGGCCGGCGCTGACAGGCGTTTCGCCTGTAGCACCACATTAACAGTAATAGTGAAGGGAAGCAGTGCCAGCCAACCGTCTCTCTTTCAGTGCCACTCTCAGGCTGACAGCCGTGAAAACGTTGTGGAGTTTTATGAGTTTCCCTGCGTGGACCTGCTATGGAGTTGGCTTGCAGCCGTGCACATGCCTGCTTGCAACCGTGCGTGCCCTGCCTCTCACTCCAGGCCTCAGTGTTTGTACTGGGGCAACTCTCTGGAGTGAAGGTGGTATAGTGTAGTGCCAGTGGCTATACAGAGGGATGCTGTGGGCAGGACTGGACACAGGCCACAACAAATACGCACTCACACACCCACACACACACACTCACATGCGTGCGTGCCCACACTTAGGCCAAGTAGCGACAACCTGCAGTGTTGAACCAGCCCTAGGCTAGAAGGACTGGGCATTACACCACACACGATTGGCTCCCTGACCAGGCAGCCAATCGTGTCAGGCTGAGCAGACGTGACGCACTGCCAAGGTCCCAGTGCGTAATCGCACACGACAGGGGAGCCGGATTGGAATAGTAAAGATAAACATTGGCCCTTCAGGTTATTTCCTGAGCCCCTGTGCTAAATTTGGACCTGGCAACAACGACGCAGGTCTCAGCAGCATCAACCTGTGGCATTTCCTGTTGACTCTGACCTTCTCTCTCTCTCTCTTCCCCCTGTTCCGTCTGTCTCTGAGATGAAGCTCTTGTGCCACCATACTGCTGCGAATGCATCTCCCCCGAGAGAGAGAGAGAGAGAGAGAGAGAGAGAGAGAGAGAGAAAACTAGTTTAACAACCCTCTAGTCTACTGTATTGTCACTGATCTCTGAGTGCACATGCGGAGGAAGTCTAAAACAGTACAAAAAAAGTCAGAGAAAGGAGAGGGATAGAGAGAGAGAGGGCGAGGAGGAAGCGAAGCCGAACAATGCTCTTTCGGAGGTGATTGCCGCGATAAAGCTGCCTCTGTTGTGAGAGTGCGACGGGGCAGAACGGAAAAGAGGGTACTGTCCCCTCGACGCAGAGCGCTCGCTGCCCTTTGTGTTGGGCTTAGGAGAGGAGTAACTGCTGACCACATCAACCACAGCCCTTTAACTCACAGTGCAAGCACTTTCTGCATGACCTTCACATTAGAGTGGGCTTGCACTCGTATACGTTTGGAGTTCAGTGAAAGGAGAGGAAAAAAATGATGACCCCACCCCCCACTGGACTGCCCCACCCCGCCGCCTGCTTCGTTCTACACTCTTTCTCCTCGGTCTCCCATGTTGACTTTAGGTAACTTTGTCCTGGGGATTTAGAGAGAGGTCGTCTATTCAGCGCCATCGAGCGATAAACTGTGACTGAGTAAAGAAAAGGCCAAGTGCTGGTCTCCACTCAGTCTACACCCTAACCTCCCATAACTGCTTCTACCTTTGATGTCTTTGTTTTGTGACTCACATGTACGTATTATCCTATAATAAGTTTATTATATATATTTTTTTCAAATGCATTTTGTGGTTTTAGGCTTCAGTTAACCTAATAATTACAAAGTTATGGGGTGTGCTCTGTTGCGTGGGCACCTGTATGTTGAACCTTACCTGGGTGTGGGTGTTAGAAGAAGAAGGTGGGGTAATTACACCCTCAGCTCAACACAGGTGCTGAATGCTTAACAGTGAACAGTTTACTGTGTCTCAGACACTGTTCGGTTAAGTACTGTAGTGTACACAATCACATCCACCACTTATAAGAATAAAGAGAGTATAATAACGGTGTGTTTTATTTGTCGATAGTTACTATGTGCAGTTTGTGAACAAAGCCACACAAATCATAATGCAGTGTTCAGCCCCACCAAGAGTTAGCTAACATGAATGTGCTTGCATACAGTTAACCTTTTACTGTATATATAAACTTTTACTTCTGCATCATCCCTCTTCCTTCTTCAATTTGAAAAGGAAAACTGAAAATGTATTTTTTGGGGGAAACAAAAACTAATTTTGTTTTTTGTGTTGGAATTGGAAACGAAAAATCCCTTCCAGTTTTTTTTTCTGTCTTTCTTTTTTTTTAAACTACTACTTTTTCCAATTTTGTTTTGAAACCAAGGAGGATTGGTTGGCTGCTTTGGTATTCTGCCAACAGGCCCTTTCCAAAAGGTTTCAAATTGCATGGCCTCAGATCTTCTGCAAATTGTCAACACATCTCTTCTAGCAGGTTGCTTCCCACAGGAACTGAAAACACCAGTCATCAAGGCACTCTTAAAAAACGATCATCTAGACATGTCACTAATGATCAATTAGATGATGTATAGGCCCATATCAAACCTCACGTTTTACCCCATTAAGACCTGATTTCAACAAATGCCTTCTAAATTAGTCGTTTTCAAACTTTTTCGTGCCAAGGACCCCCAAAATTATATGTATTTGGCCACGGACCCCCATTCTGAAAATTGCAATATTTTGTTATTTATAAATACTTCACCTATAAGCACAAAAGAGCTAGACGAGTACTAAGAACTATGAATGTTGGTGTGACTAAAATGGTGAATAGTGCATTTATATACCGGTAGCACCTTTATCCAGGACGCTTTACATTCACTCATTCACACCGATGGCGGTGGAAGGCATGCAAGGCACCAACCTGCTCATTGGGAGCAATTAGGGATTCAGTGTCTTGCTCAAGGACACTTTGACGGTATCACAGGGGGAGGTCGTGAGATCAAACTGGGAACTTTCTGATTCCCACGCGGCCTCGCTATGCCACTGCCTCCCCCAAGAGAAAAATAAGTTTGTAAATTTGTACATGCATTACACACTATTCATGAGTTTCACTTTCACTTCACAAGACAATGTGATGCAGACTGTTAGCACTGCATTCTGGTGGGAGGTGATTCTGTTTTGTGATTATTTCACACACGTAACAGAACGAGTGATTGGTCTACATCTCAGGGGGCTGACGAACATATACAATACATCCAGACAGACAGACATCCCCCCCCCCCCCCCTCCCGACTGCGTGTCGGTGTTTCCTAAACACCGGCCTGGATCTGATTACGCCAGGCAGCCTCGTCCTTACAAAGTTTCTGTGTATATAATGTCCGCTGATGGTGTTTAGAGAAGAGCAGGCGTTGCAGTGCTGGCCTTCGGTGTGAAATGGAAATGGCAGCAATCAAGAGGGAGCACGGCGGCACATTCTTACGTGTCACTTCTTTAGCTAAACGCTAGTGAGCTGAGCTCTCTTTCTCTGCGCCTGTATGCAGTTTGCAGTGTGGGCAGAGGGTGATGAATACAATGGAGAGGAAAATAGAGGAGAGGGGGGGGGGGGGGGGGGGACAGAAGAGAAGGAGGAGGAGGGTGCGTGGGAGAGCAGATAGGACTGGAGATATAGGGGGGGGGGGGGGGGGGGGGTTGAGCTGGTGCCTACACAGGGCTCTATCTATCCCACAGGCTCTCTCCTGTCTCCCACGCCTGGCCCCTATAACCTGGCCTAGCTTCTGTTCTGTGTCTGGCTCTGTCACACCTCAGCCCACTCCCCGGAGATCCACAGATGTCCACGCGCAACAAAGTATATTTTTCCACCAAGCTCTCCTAACGAGATGGAAAAAGAAATGCCATCGGATTATACCTCCAGACCAGAGCAGCGAAGTATAGGCTACAGTACATCCTGGGCCGTACGTACAGCGTACGCAGATGTTTGTGTTCCGCATGCATCACCTGTTTTGTACAGGTTGTAGTACAGTACAATGCCGTATATTAACAGCCATCTATGACCACAGGCACAGAAGGCTGGGAGTGAGATATTATCGTCTGTTGGGGACCGTGGCTAATTCCATCTCTCCGTCCATCCATCCACCTGCCAGCCTCCGCTGCCTTATCATCTGACAGAGTTGGCCTGGGAAGCGCGTAGTGCTTAATCAGCCGGTGGTCTACATAATCATCGAGATATTCAGATCCACATGAGGGCAGGATGAGCAGATTAATAGTATTGACAAATCCTAATTAGCGTCATGCTAAATCAAATGATTTATGTGAGCAGCTGTTAAAGAGGCAGT